>NW_006159504.1:3894433-3963953 GCF_000334495.1 Tupaia belangeri chinensis | reverse complement strand
GATTTCCAACCTTGAGGCGGCATTCATTTACGAGCTCTGTGTACCAGTAATGGGGATAGATCCTCAGCTCGCATGGCTTAATTCTACTGGTTCATGTCTAAAATAAGGAATTGTCAACACTTTAGTTCCTGAGCTATTTCTCCATAATGACAGTGTCTTAGCTCATGTCTGTGTTGCTAACAGAAATACTTGATGCTAGGTGAATTTAAGGGACTATGGTTTTATTTTGGCTCAGAGTCCTGATGGCTCAAGAGCAAAGGCATCACAAGATGGCAGGAAGTGGAGGTCTTAGCGGAGCAGAGTGTGGTCTGTGTCTATGTGGCTCTCTCTCTGCCATTCCTGGTCCCATTCCCTCTTCTTAAATACATACACCAGAACTCAATCATGGGTTCCCGTCCTAATGATATCACACCCAAAGACACCTCCTACAAAACCCAGAAGGAACTTACTTTTCACTTAAAATCTTTACAGTACAACCTATTCCCAATACATGAATTTCTGGGGGACAGCCAATCATCTCCCACTGAGACCAAATTTCAAAACATGAAACTTTAGGGGACAGGCCATTATCCAAACCATAAAAGTCACCAGCAGAATAAGTTCTCAAAGCTCAGTTATCATTCTGAGAAACTAAACTAGCAATCTATCAAGAAATAGCTGGTAGCTTTGGATGGACTGTCCTAAAAGGGTCAATAATTTATTAAAATCAGTATTTTGATTAAATATGGGATGGGAACCAGCCTCATAGCCTACTGATTAAGAGAGTTGGGTCCCACCTGGCTGCCTGCAGTTCAAATCCCGATCCCCATGTCCTGGGAAAGATGCAAGGCATGTGTGCATGCATACTCAAAATCCCAACAGGATAGAGAAGTGGAGGAGAAGATATTGAGTCATGGCCAGGCCCCACTGAGGGGTGCTTTCTCCCTCTCCCTCTGTTTTCCTGATGAGCACACACACTCTCTGGCAATGAAGGAACAAAGTTTGAACAGCATGTGCTGAAGTGAGCCATATAAAAAAAGAAAGGCTGAGACATTGGGGCCCCAGACTCCCCCGCTCCTTGGCTTAGTTACATTAACTCTAATTTCACCTGTTTTCTTTGGCTATTCTTCTCTGTAAGAAAGATGAGTCATAAAAGGTTTAAATATAATCTAGAGAAATTACCCTTAGTTTATCCAGAGAAGATGCTCTGGACAAACAAAAAAGCCACCCATTATAATAGACCACGAGGAATTCAGATGGCAGAAAGTATTCACCAAGTGTTTTAATTAACTTTACTGTCTAATTAACTATATGAATGAGAAAGCATTATCAGACCAAATAAGTACAAGGCATTTTGTCCCTGCATTGTAAAACTAGAACAAGACTTCAGAATGTCAATAAAAAATGCTAGGCTTCTTTCATTTCACTCACAAAATTTAAGAACAGGTACCTTTGCCCACAGTTATATTATCGATCTCATTTCAGATGCCCAAAATTAGACGGTCTTCTATCAAACTTTTTGCACAAGTTGAGCATCAATAATTCAAAAATCTGAAATGTTTTGAGGGCTAACATGACATCAGAAGTGGAAAACTCCACCCTTGACCTCATACAATATGTCATAGTCAAATGCTATGATAAAAAACATATTGTATAAAATTACCTTCAGGCTATGTGTATAAGGTGTATATAAAACAGAAGTGAATTTTGTTTTTATATTTTGGCCCCACCCTCAAGATATGTCATCTATATATTTATCTATCTATATCTATGCAAATATTCCAAATCCAAAAAAAATCCAGAATCCGAAATACTTCTTGTCCCAAGCATTTTGGATAAGGGATACTAAATCTATACTGAAGTTTGAGGAAAGTGATAGATCTAAAATAAAATCAGTAATAGCCTCTTCTAAATTCTATTTCATATGACCCTCACAACTTGATTCATTTGAAAATTTGTTTTTCTTTTGTTGTTTATTTCTAAGTTAACAAAAAGAGTCCTTGTGAAGCCACAATTTGGTTATGAAATTGATAAAGCCAGCCCATTTGCCTACAATTTGTTAAAAGCAAAACAAACAAACAAACAAAAAAATGCGTCAAAGAATTTGAGGCTTAGTTTCAGGATGCTCAAACCATAAAAAGTAGGCAATAAAATTTAGAAACACCTGGGTCAGTAGGTGGTATAGAGGTTAAGGCAGCTAAATCCCACATGGTCAAGTTCAAGTCCTGGACCTGGTGGCTTGAAAAAATACATCAGGCATGTGTGCGCGAATACCCACAGGAGAATGGAGGAGAAAGGCTGTGGCATGGCCATCCTCCCTGGGAGTGCTTTTTCTCTCTTTCCTCTCTCCCTTTCTCTCTCCCCCCTCTCTCTGGCACCTATACCACAACTGTATGTATGTGTGTGTGTGTGTGTGTGTGTGTGTGTATATAAAAGTACCTTATTCCACCTCACTGAAAATGGCCCCTAACATCACTGGTCACAGTTACAGAACACAGAGGTAGATGAGGGGATGAAATTGACCACTCAAACTAAGCCTTGTATCCCAGGGATGGGACTAAGTAGGAGGAGGTTAATCATTTTGTCTTTAATGGTAGTTTTATGATGGCTATCATTCATCCCGAGCTGTCCCATGGATGCATGCTTCTTTTTTCAGTGAAACATTATTGATGTGATTGAAGAAAAAGCAGCATTTAGTTTTGTATATATTTATAAAAAAGAATCATATATCAATATCAGAAATCATAATGCCTATCTGCACCTCAGTGTTCATTGCAGTGCTATTCACAATTGCCACAAAAGAAATGGAAACAACCTAGAATCGATCAATGATGAAAGGATAAAGAATATGTGATACACACAAACACACACACACAATGAAATGCTATTCAGTCTTTGAAAATTATGAACCTTTGGGACCAGCAGATGACATAGTGATTAGGTCGCTAGACTCTCACATAGTTGTGGTTCAAGTTCCGGACCTGGCAGTTTAAACTCACACCAGGAACACGTGCATGCATGCCCAAAATCCTGAGAGGAAAATGGAGAAGGGATTAGGGTTTGGGGGCGTGGCCATCCCCCTGGGGGATGATTTCTCACTTTCTGTCTCTCTGGTGAGCACACATGTGCTACAGCAAAAATCTCTCTTGCCCAAAAAAGAAAAATTTATGAATACCTGTCATTTGAGGTTAAATGGATGAGCTTGGAGGATACTTTTTTAAGTGAAATAAGCAAGTCATAGAAAGAGAAATAACACATGTTCTCCCTCATAGATGGAAATTTTAAAAAAGAAGAAAAGTCATAGAGGTAGACAGATAAGGAAGAATGATGCCTGGTTCCTGCAACCCCAGAGACAGAAGGACCAATAGGCAGGCCCAAGCAAGCCACTCAGCTTGAGCTCCTCAGCAGGGACCCCGCACGGTACGCGCGCGGGAGGAGGGGGATTTCCTGCTCATGTGGTGACGAGCACACCAGGCGAAGTGGTCTCTATCCCCTTACATTCTACCTGTCAGCTCAGCCTCCACCCACATTGGGAGAAGTTAGGTTTGGGTACACAAAGACCAAACACCTGAAAATAGGAGTCCCTAAAGGAACTGTTTCCCCATAACTCTCTTATCAGTAAAAGGAGAGAAATTCCCCTCTAAAAACCTGAATCCAAAACTGTGGATTCCACATTTCCATGCACAGTAAAGGAGGGAAATTGGCACGGAGCTTATGCACATCATAGAGAAATGCAGGCGCTCACAGCTGCAGAAACATACTCCAAAGAAATAGGAAGAAGTGAGTATAACACCAGATGGCTAAAACTCAAAACAGAGCCCTGAGAAAGAGGAGAACATCAGAAAATGCATCTCCCCCAAATGATCATAACACCTTATCAACAATGGATAAAACACTAGAGATCACAGAAATGTCAGAAAAAATTTTCAGAATATTCATGGTAACAAAACTCAACAAGATGCATCAGAAAACAGAGAACTAATTCTAGGAGGTGAGAAAAATCTTTCTATGACTTGAAAAAGGACCTCCATAATGAAATAGACATGCTGAAAAAGAATCAAACAGAATTTCTGGAAATAAAGAATATGATTAAGAAAGCCAAAATCTCCCCCATAAGGATCAACGGCAGATTAGACCATACAGAAAAATTTCTGACTTTGAAGACAAAAACCTCTGATTTAGCCCAAGCAACTGAAAAGAACTGAATAACCATTAAAAACCAGGACAATATATGGGAAATCCTAGACACCATTAAACAGATAATGAGTATTCCAGAAGTTGAAGAGACAGATAGAGGCATAGAAAATATATTTCATAATATATTAGCTGAAAACTTTCCAAGTTTAAAGAGGCAGGTGGATATCCAAATCTAGGAAATACAAAGAACACCAAATAGATAAAATATAAGAAGATCCTCTGTGAGGTATAGCATAGCTCAATTGGTAAAAAATCAAAGACAAGGACAAGAGAGAAACAACAAATTACTTACAAGATTTACTCCATTTGATGAGCATCACTCTGCTGAAAAAATACAGGCAAGGAAATCATGGGGAGACAGAGTTAAACTCTGAAAGAAAAGCAATTTCAGCCATGAGTACTATACCCAGCAAAATTATCCTTCAAATGAGAAGGAGAAATAAAAATCATTCCTAGATTAAAAAAAAAAATGCTGAAAGAATTCACCAAAATGAAATCAGTTCTTCAGTAAATAATTAAGGGATTGCTAAATAAGGAAAGCTAAAAAGGGAGAGAAGTAGAAGAAAGAGAACACAAAACAACTAGAAAAAAAGGGTAAGTGCACACATATTGATAATAACATTGAGCATCAAGACTAAATGCAGATTCAATGATCTTACTCACACGCAGGGTTTGATACAAATTCACCAATTATTTGATAGGCAGTTGTCTCCACAGGTTTCAATTTATTTATTTATTATAACCATTACTCATGTAAAACTAGATAATAGAAGGAAAAATCCAAAATGTACAAGTAGCTGAGTTTTTCTTTAGAATGAATTTTGGGTACACAAAGACCAAACACCTGAAAATAGGAGTCCCTAAAGGAACTGTTTCCCCATAACTCTCTTATCAGTAAAAGGAGAGAAATTCCCCTCTAAAAACCTGAATCCAAAACTGTGGATTCCACATTTCCATGCACAGTAAAGGAGGGAAATTGGCACGGAGCTTATGCACATCATAGAGAAATGCAGGCGCTCACAGCTGCAGAAACATACTCCAAAGAAATAGGAAGAAGTGAGTATAACACCAGATGGCTAAAACTCAAAACAGAGCCCTGAGAAAGAGGAGAACATCAGAAAATGCATCTCCCCCAAATGATCATAACACCTTATCAACAATGGATAAAACACTAGAGATCACAGAAATGTCAGAAAAAATTTTCAGAATATTCATGGTAACAAAACTCAACAAGATGCATCAGAAAACAGAGAACTAATTCTAGGAGGTGAGAAAAATCTTTCTATGACTTGAAGAAGGACCTCCATAATGAAATAGACATGCTGAAAAAGAATCAAACAGAATTTCTGGAGATAAAGAATATGATTAAGAAAGCCAAAATCTCCCCCATAAGGATCAACGGCAGATTAGACCATACAGAAAAATTTCTGACTTTGAAGACAAAAACCTCTGATTTAGCCCAAGCAACTGAAAAGAACTGAATAACCATTAAAAACCAGGACAATATATGGGAAATCCTAGACACCATTAAACAGATAATGAGTATTCCAGAAGTTGAAGAGACAGATAAAGGCATAGAAAATATATTTCATAATATATTAGCTGAAAACTTTCCAAGTTTAAAGAGGCAGGTGGATATCCAAATCTAGGAAATACAAAGAACACCAAATAGATAAAATATAAGAAGATCCTCTGTGAGGTATAGCATAGCTCAGTTGGTAAAAAATCAAAGACAAGGACAAGAGGGAAACAACAAATTACTTACAAGATTTACTCCATTTGATGAGCATCACTCTGCTGAAAAAATACAGGCAAGGAAATCATGGGGAGACAGAGTTAAACTCTGAAAGAAAAGCAATTTCAGCCATGAGTACTATACCCAGCAAAATTATCCTTCAAATGAGAAGGAGAAATAAAAATCATTCCTAGATTAAAAAAAAAAAAGTCTACAAAAATTCAACGAAATAAAATCAGTTCTTCCTAGATTAAAAAAAAAAATGCTGAAAGAATTCACCAAAATGAAATCAGTTCTTCAGTAAATAATTAAGGGATTGCTAAATAAGGAAAGCTAAAAAGGGAGAGAAGTAGAAGAAAGAGAATACAAAACAACTAGAAAAAAAGGGTAAGTGCACACATATTGATAATAACATTGAGCATCAAGACTAAATGCAGATTCAATGATCTTACTCACACGCAGGGTTTGATACAAATTCACCAATTATTTGATAGGCAGTTGTCTCCACAGGTTTCAATTTATTTATTTATTATAACCATTACTCATGTAAAACTAGATAATAGAAGGAAAAATCCAAAATGTACAAGTAGCTGAGTTTTTCTTTAGAATGAATTTTAAAAAGGCTAAAATCAAGAACCCTGCAAAGGCTAAAGATCACCAAGTCACTGACTTTACCACATCTTACTCTTGAACATCTTATTCCAATTTTCTTTTATTTTTGCCCTTTTGAGGATTTATTTCTTTATGTACAGTACAGTACTACGTCTTACAAGAACTCACTGTAAGTAAGTGTTCTCTTCCTAGCTCTTCGTAATGAGCTATTGTTAGGAACCATTTTACCTGTCTCTAACTGGACCAATGAATGATACCTACTTTTTTTTTTTTTTTCAGATTATAACCTCTTATCTCCCACAGCCCTCTACAAGAAAATGATAAATTCTTCTTTCATTTGGCTGTTACAATTATCTTGGTTAATTTATGAGGCCCTTTGTTGCCTGATTTTTAATCAATGTGGTTTTCCTTAGAACTGTGTCTCACAGTAAAGAATGTCATGAACAGTTGAGTGTGTACTTGTAGAATAACCACTGGAGTGGGTTTCCAATGTCCACAGCATAATATGTTAAATCTTGAAAGTGGTGAAGATGTTTATTTCCTCAATTTGTTTACTGCACATGGTATACATGTTTTTAAAGACCATTCTGTACTCTACAAAGATGTGTAATGAATACATGAAAATCATAGTTTACAATAAATATTTGAAGAGAAAAAGTAGAATGACTACTAGAGGCTAGGAAGAATGGGGGAGTAGGTGGAATAAATGAATGCTGATCAGTGGAAACAAAATTACAGATAGACAAGAACAATATCTAGTGTCATAAAATACAGTGTAGTGAATTCCAGTGAATTTATTTAACAACTTGCCGTGTACCCCCGAGTAAGTAAAAAAGAGGACTTCCAATGTACCCTGTTCAAAGTAATAAAAAAATGCTAGTACCAGCAGTTAGCATAATGGCTATGTCACTGGACTCCCACGTAGTCGACCGCGGTTCATGTCCCAGACCCCCCAGACCCGGTTGCTTAAAACTCACGCTGGGCGCGTGTGTGTGCATGCCCAAGATCCCGAGAAGAGAGTGGAGGAGAAGGGATTGCGGCGTGGCCATCCCCCCTGGGGGGTGATTTCTCGCTTTCTGTCTCTCTGTCTCTCTCTGTCTGGTGAGTGCATGCACCCTGTAGCAAAAACCTCTCAAAAAAAAAAAAAACAGTAATAACAGATGCTTGAGATTATGGGTATACTAATTCCACTAACTTAATCACTACATATTGTATTTGTGTACTAAAAAGGTATACTGTACCCCATAAATATGTACAACCATCATATGCTATTAAAAAACATTTTTAAAAAATGTCATCCCCAATATCTCCTACTAGTGATTTTCTGTTTGAATATTTTCTGATTCAGGAAAACACATTTTGCTTTAGGGCAACACTAATTAGTGGAAAGTTCTTCCTTATATAAAGGTGAGATCCATTTCCTTGGTAATTTTTCAGTGGACCTTAGTTCTGTGCCTTGTAGATAGAGAGAATAAATACCATCCTTTTTGCATATGTAAATAACCCTTGAAATTTTGGAAGTGCTTGTGTTAGTTGATGGCTTCCGCCCCATGATAATTCTGTTCATCCTTTTGTGGACACACTCCAATTCATAAGGCGCTCTCTCCAAACAGTCGTGCTTACACTGGATCCAGCCTTTTCCACGTGATATGAGGGGAAGGGGTGGGCAACAGCCTCTATTGCACTTTTTGAAGCAAGAATGGGTGAGGCAGGGTTAGCAGCTGAGCAGGTTTAGAACTGAATAATTTCAGTGGCTCTGGATGCAGGGTAGGTAGGTCCCATCTATCAGATGACTGCCCCTGGGGTGCCATGGGGCAGAGAGGTAGTGCCCCACACTGCAGAGGGCTGATGGGAGTACAGATGGGAACTGGTTGTTTGCCTACCAAAATGGCCTCGTGGGCAATCTGCTATTTTTCTAGGAAGTAGCCAGCCCTAGGGAAGGTGAGGGCAGTTTCTTCCCATGGTCAGGGAGACCCAGACACCAGAGCATCAAGAATGCAGAAAAGAAGGAAAGAGAAAATATAGACAATGTGATTTCCCCATCTTATGTGTAAGGATGGTTTCTTCCTAATTCTTGAAGTTCAATCTGAACATTCAGGAGCATGCAGAAAGAGGTGATCTGGAATCTCTTTGGCATTCCGTTGTGATCCCTTCGTGCAGCAGATTCAGTAGATATCAAGGCATATGTCAGCCAAAATAGTATTTGGATATTGGGCTATAGTTCACTCAAATATGTCTAGAAACACAGTAAATGGAGATTAAGGAGCAGAGAGATGAGATAAAAGAAAAACAAAAGGTAACAGAGAAAGAGCAAAAACAATAACAATAAAAAAAAAACAGGGGAAAAAGAAGAAAATAATAAAAATTTTATTGTTTTTTAAAAAGCACAAAATACAAAACCACACAGTTTAAAAAGGAAAAATTACCAAAAAAAAAAAAAAAGAGAGAAGACAGAGGCAGAGAGAGACAGACAGAGATGCAGAAACAGAGGTAGAGAGAAGGCTAGAGGAGCCCCCTACCATTCAATTTTGTGGGGTGGGAGCTGAATTACCAGTAGGAAATCTTCATCTCTTTTTTCCCTGAAATCACTAGTTCTCAGGAGCCATGAAGAATCTTCTGAAGTCCTGGCTCTTGACTCTCCTGCTATTCAAGTTTGTGGGCTGGAAGCTGAATACCAGTAGGAAATCTTCATCTATTTTTTTCCCTGAAATCACTAGCTCTCAGGAGCCATGAGGAATCTTCTGAAGGCCTCCAGATACAGCCATTTATAAGTTGTTCAACCTTAGACAGATTTCTTACCCTCTCAGTGTCTGATTTTCCTCATCTGTAAAAACTGGGAGAATAGTAACTACCTTATATAGATTTTTATGAGGATAAAAAAAAAAGAACTTAGAAGGGAGAAAGGCATTTGCTCAAAAATGTTATTATCATTCTAAGCATCATTACTGCAGTGGGATTCATTTCTGCCCTTAGAAAGCTGGATCACTTATGTGGTCCAGCTATTAGTAAATTCAATATTGTGAAATGCAAGATAATGCTACATAGGCTAAAGTGAAGAAGAAAAATACAATTTTAACTAAGAAAACCAGTTTCTCCCATACTTCTTTAATAAATGTTGAATAATATATAAAGAATATGAGCTTGGGACCAGCCAATGGTGTGATGGTTGAGGTGGCTGGATCCCACATGGCCAATTACAGAGTTCTAGCCCTGGACCCAGCAGCTTAGAAAACACACCAAGCATGTCTGCATGCATGCCTCATATCCCAAGATAAGAACGGAGAAGAGATTACAGTGTGGCCATCTTCTTCACCCTCCATTTTCCTCCAATGGATGCACACACCCTATAGCAAATTGTAAGAAGGAAAAAAACAAATGTGAGCTTGAGGGGAGCAGTATTTCAGCACTTAGCAGGGTCTCACAATACCAGTTCCACAAATATTCGTGACTGTTTTACTCATAAGCTTTGGGTCAATCGCTAATCCAGGCAGGCAAGATGTTTGGACACAGTATCAAGGAGGCTAGACTGGAATATGAATGGAATTAAAAAAAAATAGCAATAAATCAAAATCAAGAGAGCAATGAGATAAAAAAGTAAATAAATAAAAATTTATAAAAGAGGGATAGCTAACATGTAGCCAAAATCCTAAAGGCTGTTGATGTTGAGGAGGAGGACTGGATGTTCTTTCTCCAGAGCATCAACTGTGCAGAGACATCAAGTCTGTGGACATAAATACCCCAAATACCCCAATCGCTGGAGAGCTTCACTTTTTCCTGTAGGACCAACATAGTTTGATCTCACGAAGGTCAGAAAAGTAGCACCAAAACTTCTGGAAGTTATGACCTTAAAAGAAATTTGAATTCTCTGAGTTTCATGTTCTTCTGTTGTAAAATAGAAATAATATCATTTTGCAAGTTTTCCATCTAGATAAACAAAAAAATACAAAGCCCTTGACACATGAAAGATATTTGTATTGCTATTATTATAATCACTATTCTTCCTTCTTTGCCCCATTTCCATGCCAAGAAACAACTTTTGGTTATTAGTTTAGATTACAGAAATAGTGATACCATGACACAAAGCACCTTGTGTATCAGGTACAAATATTCTGGCCTCTGCTGTAGATAAAAATATTAGCTCTCTGGTGTACACACCAGACTTTTGTGAGTTTAGTTAGTAGATCAGTCTGGTCAGTTTGAGTACACTAGTGAAACTAACCTGAACTAGATGGAAAGACGAGATACAGACACGAACACACCAAGGGACTGCCATCTGCTGCCACAGCCTCCCTGCCTTGATGGTGCTGCCATACCTTCTTATTCTGACTGCAGTAGACAAGGAAAAGGAGATCATTGGTTTGAGGTAAGGCCATCGTATTCCCATCCTCCTTTATAACACTCAGAATATTTGGCAAAACAGATGAAATTTTTTTAAAGTTTTACTAGACAGTGCATATGCTTGCCATAGAGAGACAGAGAGGAGGAGAGAGAGGAAGCACCCTCCATAGGGTGTGGTCACATCACAATCCCTTCTCCTCTATTTCCCTATCCCATCCGGGTCTTGGGCATGCACACACATGTACCTGGCATGGTTTTCAAGCCACCAGTGCTGAGATTCAACTCAAATGGTCGGCCATGTGAGATACAGTTCCGGGGACCAGCAGTTTGCATAATGGCTATGTCACTGGACTCCCATGTAGTTAACCGTAATTCAAATCTCAGACTTAAACTCATGCCAGGCGCATGTGCGTGCATGCCCAAGATCCTGAGAGGAGAATGGAGTAGAAGGGATTATGGCATGCCCATCCCCCCGGGGGGTGATTCTCACTTTCTGTGTCTCTGTCTTTCTAGCAAGTCCATGTGCCCCATAGCAAAAAACTCTCAAAAAAAAAAAAAAAAAAAAAAAAGGAGAGATCCAGTTCCCTTAACCACCAGGTCATGAGCCAGCCCGAGATGAAGGAAATTATTATAATTATTTTATTTGTAAATACCTTACAAGGCAGCTTATCATTTAACTCTAACATCAACTTTATGGATGTAGAGAAGACAGTACATCTTAGTTTTTCTTCATATAAAAGTTTGAGAAGTTAAGAACCTTGCCTTGAATCATGCAGTAGTTAGCAAGTGAAGTCATTCCACATTGTTCCACCATAACTTCTTGAAAATAATGTAAGATTACATTTATACAAGACAGCACCACCGTTTTTTAGTACTACACTTTTAGGGGAAACCTTTTCTTGCAATTATTTCTGATATGTAGTAAAACGTTTAATGACCAATGAAACTTCATATTCTGAAAAAGAGTAGGGAGAACGTCATATTTCACGATAAGTAGAAAAAATTAGGTGAATCCTTGACCTTAAAGAGATGTGTTGGTAACAGGTGGGTAATTCCTACTGGACCAGTCTTCTGACAGATAACGATAAACTCTGGATGAAATGTAAGAACTACAGAGGACAGTGAGGCTGTGGTAATACAATGATCTACCACATGGACTGCCAATGGAAGATGGGGATTAGGTTCCCAAGTTGACCTGGACACACCAGCTCAAACACATGCCAATGATCTTGGCTGGATGGGAAAGCTGATCGTGTTAAACTTTTTTAAAGATGCTTGTCCTTTCCTCTCATAAATCTCTTTAGAGAGAGTCTGGGTTTTTTGTTTTGTTTTGTTTTGTTTTGCTATAGGGCATATGCACTCACTGGAGAGACAGAGAGACAGAAAGTGAGAATCACCCACCAGGAGAGATGGCCACACCACAATCCCTTCTCCTTTGTTCTCCTGTCAGGATCTTGGGCACACACACACACACTGACCTGTCGTGAGTTTTAAGCTGCCAGGTCCAGAACCACAGTTGACTACGTGGGAGTCCAGCGACATAACCATTACACCATCTACTGGACCCAATAAACAAACCGTTTAAAAAGAGAAAAAAAAAATGGGGCCAGCAGGTGGCGTGGAGGTCAAGGCAGCTAGATCCTACATGGCCAACTCTGAATCAAGTGCTGGACTCAGCAGCTTACATGCCCAAAATCCTAAGAGAACAATGGAGGAGAAGGGTTTACAACACACCCATCCCTCCTGAGAAGGGTGTGGGGGAGGTGATTTCTCACTTTCCCTCTCTCTCTGCCTCTCTCCGATGAGTATCCACGCCCTTGAGTGAAACCTAAAAAAAAGATGAAAATAAAAATGAACAAATAAAAATAGAACATATTAGGAGGAGACCAATGCATGGAAGATGTATTTGGGTGATTGTAAATGGGTGATTTTCCTATTTTTATAATTTTTGGCCTTTCAAGGAGTTCTCAATTAAATAAGATGGCTAAATTAGAGCTCAAAAATAATTTTTTTAAGTCTTACTGACTTGAAGAATAAGAGAATTGAAATTGGGAAGATCTAATGGTTGGGAAATGAAGAAGGAAACCTAAGAAAGGAAATAACCAAAAAATAAAATCTGTATGTAAACATTGCCCAAACCCCTTACACCTCTGGATCAAACCGGCAAAGCCCCATTCCAGGTTAGGGCAGAACAGGGGTGAGAGCTCATGACTTGAGTTCAATAAATTGACTGCCCACCCAAATAGAACATCAGTGCTCTTTATAATAACATAATAGAGTCCAGCATTTATATACTAGTTCATTCACAATATCTAGGACACATTCTAAAATTACTTGACATACGAAGAAACAGGAAACCTGACCCATACTTAAAAGACAACTAGTAAATACTATCTCAGTGGTGGTCCAGGGGTTGATTCAGTAGGTGATTATTTTAAAACAGCTGCTATGACTAATCTCTACATAAAAGAAATGCTCATTGGGACCAGTAGTTGGTGTAATGGGTATGTCACTGGGCTCCCATGTAGTCGACCATGGTTCAAAGTCTTGGACCCGGTGGCTTAAACTCACGCCAGGCGCTTGTGCGTGCGTGCCCAAGATCCCAAGAGAAGAATGAAGGAGAAGGGATTGTGGCATGGCCATCCCCCTGGGGATTTCTCACTTTCTGTCTCTCTGTCTCTCTCTTTCGGACAAGCGCATGTGCCCTATAGCAAAAAAAAAAAAAAAGAAAGAAAGAAAGAAAAAAGAAAAGAAAAGAAAGGAAAGAAAAGTAAAGAAGAAAAGAAAAGAAATGCTCATCATTAATGCAAAGGACAAAATTTCAACAGAAAAATAGAATCTATGTTTAAAAAATGGAAATTCTAGAACTGAAAGTGCAATACCTGAAATTTAAAATGATTGAGTTTAAGAGCAGCATGAAAATGTCAGAGTAAACCAGGAGATAAAAATGGAAATTATCAATCTGAACAACAGAGAGGAAAAAAAGAAAATTTTAAAAAGTGAAGAGTGTTTCAAGGAAATATAAGATCCCCAAATAAAACAGTTTCTAGCAATTCGTCAGTACTGGTGGTCATACATGATTGTCTGAGATGACCAGTTAGCCAGTGTTCCAAAACCGAGAATAATCTCTCCTGCACTTGGATGAAAACTCTGGGCAGCCCTATTAATTAGGTATAAAGCGAGACACCCATAACTCTCCAGTGACACAGGTAATACTAAGAAATTGGGAGGCCAACAGGTGGCATGGAGGTTAAGGCAGCTGGATCCCATGTGTCTGACTATGCAGTTACAGCCCTAGACTGTGCCTTGAAAAACATGCTGAGCATGGTGGGGCAGGGTGGTTCGGGAAGTTAAGGCACTGGACTTCCACATGGTTGATCACATTTTGAGTCCCACACCCGGTGGCTTGAAACTCACCCTTAGTGTGTGTGCATGTGTGCCCAAAATCCCTAGAGGAGACTGGAAGAGAAGGGATTTTTTCCCTGGGGGATGATTTCTCACTCTCTGTCTGTCTCTTTCTTTCTCTTTTCTCTCCAGTGAGTACACACAACCTTTAGCAAAAATCTTTCGAAAGAAAGAAAGGAAAGAAAAACATGCTGAGCACATGTGCATGTGCGCCCAGAATCTCAGAGAACAGAGAAGAGATTGCGGTGTGGTCCTCCTCCGAGGGGTGATTTCTCACTTCTTTCTCTTTCCAGCAAGAGCACGTTCTCTGCAGCAAAACTAGAAAAAAAATTAAAATGGGTCATACCGACAGGATAAGCCTGGAAATTCAGAACATGTGAAAGTTAGAGAGTGAGTAATTTCTTAGAAATACTGGAAGCTTCAAGAACTAAAAGCCTTGTGAAAGACATGGACTTAAAAGGCCCATTAATGTGAAGAGAGAAACGGGAATTACAAAAGGAACTCAATCCTTCTATACAGGCTGGGCTTAACCAAGAATCATTTGCTTGACAAGCAGCTCCTGCAAACTCAGGTAGTCAGAGGGTGGTTGTTCTGTTTGCTTTCCTCTTATGTCTTGCAAAAATCGTTGTAACCTAAGAAAGCTACCTCAGAAAAATATAAGAAATTTTAAAACATATTAATTAATCAATCCATGGCATGTGCACGTTTGTAACTAGTATTAATAAGTGTAATCAGTTTTCTAATTCTGCTATATGTCTATGTTTTTTTCTGCTTTTTAAGGTACACAAAACATTAAGTCTATTAGATCTGTGATTTTATCAGATGTTTAGAGGAGTTAGATTAAATACGTTTGCAATCAATGCTTAAGCATTTAGGTAATTTAATTTGCTAAATGTGTTAAGTTTTGATTTATTCATTTCAAGGAGCATGTAAATACTTAGAGGAATATTAATTATTTATGCTTAATGTTTGAAGGAATGCTAATTGTTTAAATACATTTTAATATTTCAATAAAATAGACATTAATTAAAAATAGAAATGAAAGTAAAATAGAAGTAATTGCAAGTGTTCTTTACTGTTCAAAGTGCTTTTGTTCATGGAGAAGAATCCACCAACAATTTTTTCCTAAAGTCCTGTAGCAAAACCTAGGGAAAAAATGGGTATTGTACACTGATTCCAGAATACCATATTGCTGCTCAAATTCCAGCCTGAGAGATTTCTAACTTCAGTGTCCTAAATTCCGTTTTCAGAGAACCAGATTTAATCCTGTTCTGACAAGAGGAGTAATACAATATTGTCTCAACAGCTAGAGCCACAGACCAAGGAAGAGGTCGTGTTGCCCCCGTGGCCAAGATTCATGGGCCACAGGAAACACATCTGAGGTTGTCACTTCCTTCTGAATAGCCCTATCCAACCTCCCCTGCTAGGCTGGCAAATGGCTCATACCCAAGTTATAATCGTGTCTCAGTGAAAGTAAATATCAAAATAAGGGGTCAAAAAGTAGATCCTGGGACCAGCAGTTAGCATAATGGCTATGTCGCTGGACTCCCATGTAGTAGACCACAGTTCGAGTCCCTGACACGGAGGCTTAAACTCATGCCGGGTGTGCGTGCGTGCGTGCCCAAGATCCCGAGAGGAGAATGAAGGAGAAGGGATTGTGGCGTGGCCATCCTCCTTGGGGGGAGACTTCTCACTTTCTATCTCTCTGTCTCTGTCTTTCTGATGAGCATACGCGCCCTATAGCAAAAACCTCTCAAAAAAAAAAAAAAAAATTGGCTGTGAATGTTCTTTTCCCCTTTCATAAACTTCTATCAGAATATGGAGCTATTTGTTGCCCTCGCTATATCCAAAAGTTAATATGTGTGGATTTTCTTTTTTTAGTATCATAGACTTGCAAGTATTTCTTTTTCTTTTTTTCTTATTTTTTAAATTTGCCACAGGGTACATGTGCTCTCTAGAGAGAGACAGAGAGAGAAAGTGGGAAAGCACCCTATGGAGAATGATCATGCCACAATCCTTTCTCCATCTCTCCCTCCTTCCAAGATGTTGAACACGCACACACACCTACCGAGGGTGTTTTCGAGCTGCCAGGTCTGGGCTCAAAATGTACAGTGAGCCATGTGGGATCCAGCTACCTTAATTTCTAGGCCACAGGCTGGCCCTATGCTTAGACATTTTATGATGGCTTATATACATTAATTTACTGTAATCATTATTCTTTTTAATGGTCAAATTACCCTTTGTAGATATGCTTTGTGTCCTTTGGAAATGACTCTGGTAATTTATTTAATCACTAGAGAGAGAGAGTGAAAGAGAGCGAGAGCACACTCCATGGGTCATGGCCATGCTGCAGTCGTTTTCCCTGTTTCTCTGTCCCAGCAGGATCTGGGGTTTGCACGTGCACACGCACACACACTCACTCGATGTGTTTTTGAAGTTACAAGGTTGTATTTTAAAGTATGATCGCACATATGGGACCCAGCTTTCTATACACAACACAAACCTCCATGCTAGCAGGCTAGCCCCTTAGCAATCTTTAAATTGTGGTAAAATACACATAACATAAAATTTGCCATTTTAACCATTTTCTTGTCTCTATTTTTTTTTTCAAATTTGCCAGAGGGTATATGCACTTCCAAAGAGAGACAGAGAAACAGAGAGAGAGGGAGAAGAACGCACCCCCATGGGGCGTGGTCACACCGCAGTCCCTTCTTCTCCATTGCTCCCTCCTTTCAGAATTTAGCCATACTTGCTGCATGCCGGATGTGTTTTTCAACCAGCTGGATCTGGGACTCAAACTGCCCAGTCACGTACGTGGGAGCTGGCTCTCCTAACTACTCAGCAACATCGGCCCATCCTAACCAGGATGCAGTTCAGGACCCTCCCACCACTACTGTCCACCTTCAGAAACGTTTTCATTTTCCCAACTGAAACTCTGTGTGCATTAAATAATAACTTCCTATGTCCCACTCTTCTAACTCCTGGCAACGTTTTAACTCTATTAGTTTTACTACTACACATACCTCATATAAATAGAATCACACAGCATTCGTCTTTCCATGAATAGAATATTTCACTTAGTATAATGGCCTCAAGGTTTATCCATATTGTAGCACCTCAGAATTTTCTTTCTCTCTTTTTTTGTTGAGAGATTTTTGCTATAGCGTGCATGTGTTCTCCAGAAATACAGAGACAGAAGGCAAGAAATCACCACCACCACCACTCCCAGGGGAATAGCCATGCCACAATCCCTTCTCCATTCTTCTCTTGGGATTTTGGGCATGCACACATGCACATGCATCCAGCTTTAGTTTCAAGCCGCTGGATCCAGGACTCAAACCGCTGTCAGTTATGTGGGAATCTGGCTACATAATCATTATGCCATCTGCTGGTCCCAGAATTTTCTTCCTTGTTAAGACGGGATAATAAATATTCCCTTATATATATGAACTACACATTTTGTGTGTACATTTCTCTCTCGACAGATGTAGAAAAATGCAAATCAAAACTTCATTAGATATCATCTTCTATCCTTTAGGATGTCTGTTACCCAAAAACAGAAAGTAACAAGTGTTGGAGAAGAAGTGGAGAAACTGGAGTCCTTGTGCATAGCTGGCAAGAAAGCGAAGTGACCCAGCCACTGCAGAAGATAATACAGTGCTTTCTCAAACACTGGGACATAAAATCACCATATGACTCAGTAATTCCACTTCTAGTATATACTCCAAAGAATTGAAAGCAGGAACACAAATAAATCATTTGTGCACTCGTGTTCATAGCCACATTATTCACGGTAGCCAAAATGTGAAAATAGCCCCAGTGTCATGAACAGGTGAATGGACAGAGACAATGTGAGGTAGATAGACAGATAGATATAGATAGATAGATTTACTGATTGATAGATGATAGATAAATATAATAAAATATCATTCCACCTTATAAAGCAATCAAATTTGGATATATGCTATATGAATAAACCTTAAAAACATGAAGTGGGGCCAGCAGGTGGCATGGCGGTTAAGGCACTGAACTCCCACAGAGCTGACTGCAGTTCAAGTCCTAGACTTGGTAGTATCCTTTCTCTCTCTCTCTCTCTCTCTCTCTCTCTCTCTCATGAGTGTGCATGCCCTTTAGAAAATTTAAAATAGCAATAAATAAAATGAAATGAATAATTATTTAGTAAAAAACATGCTAAGTGACATAAGCCAGACACAAAAGTGAAAATGTCCCATGATTCCGTCTATACGAGCTACCTAGAATATCAGATTCATCCAGACAGAAGTAAGTAGTGGTTAACGAGGCCGGGGGTGAGGGGGACGGAGAATCCCTGCTCAGTGGGTGCGGACTTTCACTTCGGGATGGTGGAAACTCTCTGGAGGTGGGTAGTGGTGCTAGCTAAACAATGTAGGTATACTGGGTGCCCCTCAGTCCTATACTTGGTGGGCTAGAATGGTAAATTTATGTCATGTAGACAAGAGGATTTCTGCAAGTCCATGGAAAAATCAGAATTAAAGTATGAGTTTACTTTGGTGCAAAAAAGTTTTCAAATCCATGCATAGTATTTTTATAGTACACATTTACCCACGAACTTTATGAAAACACCATGTATTTCACCACAATTTTCCAAAACTTATTAAAAATTCCATAGGAGGGAACCAGCAGTTAGAGTAATGGCTATGTTGCTGGACTCCCATGTAGTCGACCGCAGTTCTTGTCCCAGACCTGGTAGCTTAGAACTCACGCCGGGCGCGTGTGCGTGTGTGCCCAAGATCCCGAGAGGAGAATGGAGACGGGATTGCAGCGTGACCATCCCCCCTGGGGGGTGATTTCTTGCTTTCTGTCTCTCTGTCTCTCTCTGTCTGTCTGGTGTTTCTTGTGGGGCCCCTTGCTTTCAATTAAAAAAAAAAAAAAAAAAACCTCTCAAAAAAAAAAATATTCCATAGGAGGACCATCTCCATGGTGGGGCAGTGATGCACTGGTCAGGAGAAGCCAGATCTCAAAGGGTGACCACGGTTTAAATCCCTGGCCTGTCGCTTTGAAACTCAGCAGGCATTGCGTGAGCGCTGAGATCTGATGGGCTCAAGGGCTGGAGAAAGGAAATTGCAGGGACCTGACCCTGCGGAAGGTGCTTCTCTCTCTCCCCTGAGTCCTGCTGATTTGCAGGAATGTGCTCTAGCATGTGCAAAGGAAAAATGTTTGTGTCAAATCATAGGATATACTATTTGGCAACTATGTCCGTAATAATTAATTTAGGCATTCATTAATTCAGTCGATGCGAATCCTGGTTTGTAAAGGTTAACAAAGAACAGGAATCTTACAGTAAAAAAGTACTACATACTGATTATTCATTAAAGGAAAAATAGGACTTTAGAGTGGCAAAATCAGGCTGATACCACCTTAACCAAGTAGCCTCAGCTAAGCTCGCCCTAAGGAAGGAAGAGACTGGCCCCTGTGCCTGCCGGGGCACCGAGACGAGCCTGCAGCACTTGGGCATCAGCAGTGCTCCTGTCAAACGGCAGAGCCTGAATGTCCTTATGACAAAATATCAGAATAAAAAACAGAATAATAAATAGAAAGAAAATTCTGGTTCAGTTGGCTTCCAACAAGCACAGTTTCTCTTTACTGCAGTGGCTCCAGGTTTAGCTAAGTGAGCATGTGTGAATTATTTTTTCTTTTTTTTGGAGAGGTTTTGACTATAAGGCACGTGCGCTCGCCAGACAGACAGAGAGAGACAGAGAGACAGAAAGCGAGAAATCAGCCCCCAGGGGGGATGGCCGTGCCGCAATCCCTTCTCCTCCACTCTCCTCTCAGGATCTTGGGCACGCACGCACACGCGCCCGGCATGAGTTTAAGCCATCACGTCTGGGACTCGAATTGCGGTTGTCTACGTGGGAGTCCAGCGGCATAGCCGTTATGCTAGCTGCTGGTCCCAGCATTTGTTCGTTCTTCACTCTGCCGTCCTTAGCTCAGCAGTTCAGCTCATCTACAGTTCCAGGACCGTGGCTGCGGTTCTCATTTTATGTCCAAAGGTACTAGTGGGTCAGGAGATGAGAAACTATTTGTTTTCTTTTTATTGCTTTTAATCAGTGAGAAAAACTTTTCCTAGAAGGCCCCAACACAGTTATCCTCCTGGATCTTTGACCAAAGTCAGTTATGTTCTCACCCCTAAGCAAATTATTAGCGAAGAGCAGCAGATTGCCAGGACTAGCCCAGGAGTACTCTGCTTCCTGGGGACCACATCAAGAGAATAGAGCTGACTGGAATGTCCTCACCGGAACTCATGAAATTTAGCCCCAGTTGTGAGGTATTCGAGGGTGGAAATAATCCAACTTCAGTATTAAGAGGTGGGACCTTGGGGAAGTAATTAGGATTAGATAGGTCATCAGGGTGAGGCCCCCATGACCGAATACTTATGACTTGATGAGAAGAGGGAGCAAGACCAGGTGGACACATGCTCTTGCCCTAACCTCGTGACACCCTGAGCCACTGCAGGATTCTGCAGAATCCCCCAGCAAGAAAGCTCTCACCAGATGCAGCCCCTTGACTTTAGACCTCCAGAACCATACGCTACATACATCTCTATTCTTTATCAATTACCCTGTTTTTAGTATTCATTACAGCAACAGAAAATGAACTAAGATAGGCAGACATCCAAACCAAAGTGCGACTCTTCGGCCAAGAAGAACCAGAATAGTTTATGGACAGAGCTCCATAGTCAACGCCGTGAACGCAGAGTGTGAGATGGTTCGCTCGCACTTAAAGGTGGGCTGCAGAGGAGCAGATTACACCTGAAGGTCAGAAGACAGCAGCAGCAAAGAGGCATGAAGGACACTGTCAGTGGAAGTGAGAACCTGGAAAGAATTTGGGGTTTGTGTTTGGAAATTCTAATGGCCTCAAAGTGGCAACAAGTGTGGCAGTTACATCGCTGGACTCCCACGTGGCTGACTGCATTTTGAGTCCCAGACCTAGTGGCTTGAGAATCACACCGGGTGCATGTGCATGCATGCCTGGGATCCCGGGAGGAGAATAGAAGAGAGGGGATTGTGGTATGGCCATTTCCCCTGCAGGGGGTGGCGGTGATTTCTCACTTTCCCTCTGTCTATGTCTCTCTCCCTCTCTCCTATGAACACACACACATTTTAAGGCAAAAACCTCTTTGACAAAAAAAAAAAAAAAAAGAAAAATAACCCTTGTAATCCAACTGCTATGGTTTGGATACCGATTTGTCCCCAGAGGCTCCTATATTGGAATTAGATCTCAGTGAGCAGTGATCAGATATCTCCCAAAGTTCATGCGTCAGGATTTAGCTGTATTGTAAAGGATAACTTGGTTCCTTCACGATGTCCCCGGGCCCTCGAGTGTGATGAAGTCATTAAGTCAGGCCTCTACGATTAGGGCCTGGTGAGTTTATAAGAAGAGTAATGAGGGACCAGCAGTTGCCACAATGGCTATGTCACTGGACTCCCATGTAGTCAACTGTGATTCAAGTGCTGGACCCGGTGGCTTAAACTCACACCTGGCGCATGTGCGTGCGTGCCCAAGATCCCGAGAGGAGAACAGAGGAGAAGGGATTGCGGCAAGGCCATCCCCCCTGGGGGGTGATTTCTCACTTTCTGTCTCTGTCCTTCTGGTGAGTGCATGTGCCTTATAGCAAAAACCTCTAAAAAAAAGGGGGGGGGGAGAAAAAAGAAGAGTAACAGACTGGAAGACAGAGAAACGCAAGGACACAGAGCACGTTCTTCTCCGACCGAAGTTCTGCCCCCTCCATTGGTGATGCCTCCAGAGTGCGTAGTCACCAGGACTGTTTTCTTTATAAATCACCCAGTCTCGGGTATTTCTGTAATGTACTAAGAAACCATCTTTTTAATGAAATAATAATAATAATAATGACTAGTTCTTCAGTGTTAGTGAGTAGAAAAGGGAGATGATATGACAAATAATATGACTCAGGCAGATGAAGAAAAGTTTAGATTCTCCAGAAGAAAATGTGCCCTTATGGAGAATAATATTTTTAAAACGCTCCTCGGGATTCACCACCTCCCTGTCTAGCCTATTACAGCGCTTAATCACCTTGAGGCTCAGAGACATAATCAATAACATGATTTTGTACATTTAAGGCCAATTATTCTTTCTCAATCTTGAATACACATCAAATAAGGGTGTTTAGCATCCTGTTCATTTCCAGAAGTTACGCTACACAGATACCATGAAATCTATTTAATTGCATCCTGAAACACTAACAGTATACGTGTTGATGGCATTTCATGATGGCAGTACTATTCCATAAAAAGGAACAACTCCTAAAACCGATTCGCAAAAAACTCAATATGATACATTTTATAGATAGAATCTCTTTGTCTACCTTCTAGGCTCAGTATAGTCCTGAGTATTGATCTTTAGGGACTTCAAATTCTTTTAATGTATCAATAAAGAACTTTTGAACTGATTCTAATTTCCTAGCTAGAAGGAACTATTGCTCGAAATTTAAATACATTGGTGCATTTTAATGAGTCAATTCAATTTTTTATATGAATTCAGCAAAAAGATTTTTATCACCAGGAAATGTTCTAATCTTTTCATACCCTTTGCTTATTCATTTATCCAGCAACTACTTATAACTTGGCAAGTTCTTTGGAAAGAACCCAGGTACGATGGTCAGTGATGGAAGCCATTGCTGGCTCATGTAACTGACAATACAGCGTACCCAGTGTGACATCGGGCACTGTGCCAGCGAGGTACACCTGTTTTGTTTTTGTTTTTGTTTTTTGGGGGGTTTTGGGTTTTTTTTATGTGACCTCCCTATTGGGTGGTTAATATTACCATCATCTCTAATTTACAGGTGGAGAAAATGAAACTTAAAGAAGTAACGTAGGGGGCCAAACATGATGCTCTGTTAGGCAGTCCCATGAGAAAGTTCTTATCTGGAGACCTCCCTGAATACACCAGGCATGTGCAGGGGGCTAGCTGGAGGCTGGGGGTGGGTTGTGACATCTAGACACTTGCAGGTGCTGTCTCTCTATCTCTGTCTTTCTATCACTCTCTAACTCTGTCTCTTTCTATGTGTCTCTCACTCATGGTAGAAGTAAATAAACAACGTTTAAAGAAAAGAGGGACCAGCATATGGCATAATGGTTATGTCTCTGGACTCCCACATAGTTGATCAATTCCCAGACCTGGTAGTTTCAAACTCATGCCAAGTGTGTGTGTGTGCATGCCCAAAATCCCAAGAGGAGAACAGTGGAGAAGGGATTATGGCATGACCCTCCCCCCTGGGGAGTGACTTCTCACTCTCTATTTTTCTCTGTCTTTCCAGAGAGTGCACATACCCTACAGCAAAAATCTCTCCCTAAAAAAAATTATAGCTAAGAAGTGGAAGAGTCAGGAGGCAAGATTCAAGCCTAATTTGGCCACCTCTAGAACTCAAGCTCTTGAACACAATGCTATAGTATTTCTAATACACTATATATGTTAAGGAATCACAAGTACAATAAATAAAATTGAAAGGAAATCTAAGACATCCATTCTTGCAGAAGGGAAGAGGATACTGTCATGACCTTGACATTTTAGCTAAACAGGATGTAGCCAAGGAAATCTGGACAGTTGAGGGGATTGTGCAGCTAAGCAGAGGTAAAGCCAGAGACTCTGAAAGATCAGGACTATATGGCTATATGGCTACAGCCTAAAGTGGAGGGTGATGGTGGACATGGTGTGGTAAGACACAGGCTTACCTGTGAACTTGGTCAATTACACAAGACTTTATCCTAAATGCAAAGGCACACAGTCCTAGCACCTAAACACGGCTTGTCTGTACTATTCTTTCTTGAATATTTTTGTAGTTTTAATTATTATACTATTTCAACTTTGAGTAGTATAAATTGAATGAGTAGAATGGCTTTATTCCTTTTTTAATATACTAAATAAAGTCATGACTTGGTTTCCTTGGCTCTTTTTTATTGAAATATTAGTATCTCGTGATGACTACTAATCTCCCTACTTGGTTAGCGCCTTCGTGGTGATGTTATGTGTGACTAGGTTCGCAGAAGTGAAACCAAGATCCCTGTATTACCAGGACCTGGTGTTATGGCACGGCTGGATTTCTACTGACCCTGGCCATGCTCTGCTTTCATGAGTGTAAGTGTACTCACCCGCTCAGCTCCTTGCTTTCTTATGATATAGTTTACCAAAACCAGATGGACTTGTGTGAAAGACTGTCCTCCAGAAACTTCACAGAAATAACATCTTACTTCTGCTCAGCCCTGAGATTCTCCAGCATCAGTTCAATGGATGGATTAGAGACATCCAGTTCTCCCACCTCTTCCTGTCATGCTTTTCCCATAAAGACCGAGTCCCTCCTGTTCAGAGAGACAGTTTTTGGAGAGTCTTGAGCTCTGTAGTTCTCTCAGACAACTTTCCAATAACAAACACTCCTCCGTGAAAATCCCAGTCATCTTGACTTTGGGTCTGAGTGACAAGCTATTAAACCCAGCTTTGGGTGACAGAAGTATTTGATAGGAAGGGGATTCTGGCATTTCCAGTGACTTGACAGCATAGACATTATAAGCAGATATGCTGCACTTTAACGCCTGGCCAGCAGGTGGGGACCCAGCTCCTGGCAGTGACAGACCAGGAGCCTATTCACCTGTGCAGCCCAGAGTCTGTGCTTCCACTTCTAAGAGGCAGCTCCTTCGAGGGACTAGTTTTTAATAAAGATCTGTTGCATCGAAATTAAAGATATTAAACTGGCTCCACGGTCTGGTATTTGAGGCGGCCAGATCCCAGATGGCCCACTACACTAGTGGAGATCCAGGCCAGCAGCTTGAGAAACACACCAGGCATGTATATGTGTGTGCCCAAAATCCTGAAAGAGGAAGAGATGAAGAAGGGATTGTGGTGTGACCAGGCCCCGTGGAGGGTGCTTCCTCCTTTCCCTCTGCTTCTGTTTCTCGGTCTCCTTCTGGTGAGTAAACACACCCTTTAACACAAAACATATAGATACAAGAGCAAACTTTTACATCAATTTTTAAAAATAGCATATGGAGAACATGTATAGCCTCTTCATTAGCATTTGCAGCTTCCCCAGATAACATTGTGGAAAGAACAGTGGTTCTTGAATCCACTGAAATAGTCATTCTAAAGAATATTTAGCTTTTTTTTCTTAAATTTTATGAGAAAGCTTGCCTGTTCACTTAAAATATTAACACGCTGGGACCAGCAGATGGCATAATGGTTACATTGCTGGATTCCCAATAGCCAACCACAGTTCAAATCCCAGACCTGGTGGCTTAAAACTCACCCTGGGTGCATGTGCATGCATGCCCAAGATCCTGAGAGAATGGAAGAGAAGGAATTACAGTATGGCCATCCCCTTGAGGGGGTGAGGGTGATTTCAACTTTCTGCTTCTCTGTCTCTCTGGTGAGCATGTGTGCCCTATAGCAAAAATGTCTTTTAAATCTATATGTATATGTATACATGTGTGTGTGTGTGTGTTAACATGCCGAGGGAAAAAAACATGTATGAACCATGGCACCATCCATGTTATACCGACATGGTCCCTCTATTTCCTGATTGCATGTGAACTACTACACATGGAGTAGACACCACTGGGAGGTGGGAGGGCATATGATTAGACACTGACACAATGAGAAACCAGCAATCAATCATTTTACATCATTTGAAACTTCAACATATGAATTGGGACTAGTTTGTCTATTTTGTGACAGAAAGCCTTATAACAATGTCTTTAAAACCTTAGAAGTTGGAACCAATATATGCATAATGTTTACATCGCTGGACCCCCACGTAGTCGACCATGGTTCAAGTCCTAAACCTGGGGACTTACACCTCACGCTGCGCATGTGTGTGCGTGCCCAAAATCTCAAGAGATGGAGGAGAAGGGATTGTGGCACGGCCATCCGCCCGGGGGATGATTTCTCGCTTTCTGTCTCTCTGGCAAGTGCACGTGCCATATAGCAAAAAAATCTCTCTTCAAACCCTAGCACAGCAGTTTGAATCCTGACCCCAGCAGCTTGAAAAACACACTGGGTGTGTGTGTCACAGGACGGAGAAATGGAGTAGAAGGAATTGCCCCAACAGGGAGTGCTTTCTCCCTCTCTGTCTCTCTCTCTTGTGTGTGTGTGTGTGTGTGTGTGTGTGTGTGTGTGTATCTGGTGAGTGCATACACTCTCTGGCAATTAAAAGTTAACACATAAAAATAAAATACAATAAAACATTACAAGTTTGACTTTTACTTCAAAGTCCGTGCCCTGGAGCCTTCAACCACGATACCCTGCTGTCCCAAGTCGGGCCATGATTCATGCCATGGCTCAAGGTCCAGCCCCATAATGTCATCCAGGCTTCAGTAAAGAGGGCAGCAAACAACTGTGCCCCTCCGTTAGGCGGCCTTCTGGAATTCTCCACACAGCACATCAACTTACCTCTCAACAGTCAGCTCTTCCATCACCTCACTGGACTATGAGGGGCCAGCGGCATGTGCCCAGCTACAGATGGAGGCTCCTGTTTGCTGCCGGGGAGGAAGAATGAACTTCTGGATGCAAGAAGCACCCTTGGCATGGCCTCCTTGATAGGATGACGGGGCGAGGACACTTACTGGATGACCATGAACTTGCGGCCTGAGCCGAGTTCTCACGGCAACGATTCGGACCAAAGGAGGATGGGTCTCAAATTTGGAAACTTTGAAGGTGGGACCCCCAGAAATGAGAGACTTCCTTGCTCTGGGGCGGAGCGATAAACAAGGCGCACAGTCTGCTGGCACTCCCACCTGGCTTGAACAGAACAAGGGAAGGGCAGCAAGTTGAGGTCGTAATGCCGGCCCTGGAGGACTGGGGGCAGTCAGTGATCATGAGGCCATTGGGACAGCTGGGGTGAATGAGGGAATTGCTATCAATAAAGCTAGGGTAAATAAAAAAGGTAAAGACCAGGCCTGGAAAATAGGCTTTGTTGGGACCAGCAGATGGTGCAATGGTTATGTTGCTGGACTCCCACGTAGTTGACCACAGCTCGAGTCCCAGACTGAGTGTCTTAAAACTTATGCTGGACGCATGTGCATATGTGCTCAAAATCCCAAGAGGAGAATGGAGAAGGGGTTCTGGCATAGCCTTCCCCCCTGGGATGGGAAGGGGGTGATTTCTTGCCTTCTGTCTCTCTGGCACGTGCATGAGTCCTATAGCAAAAAGAAAAGAAAAGAAACTAGGCCTTGTCCTGGTTGCTGGGAAACACACAGGGGAGTCCTGACCAAGCCGAATCACCTTCCAGAGTCAAGATTCACACTCACAGCCCTGGGTGGTTCAGATCCCAGGCCCTCCACTCCCAAAGAAGTTCTTTAGTTCTGCAATGGAGGTGAAAGGAAAAATAGAAGTCTCAAGGAGAGAATTTTTTTAAATTTTGGTTGGAACAATTTTTCCCATTTAAATCCTCTTAAATAAACTTCTAAAACACAAAACATGCTTTTTGTGATAAATTTATTCCAAGGGTACACAATAAGTTTTTCAAAAAGTCATGGAAAAGCATGTAGTGAAAAAACTAAGTATGCATTTCAAACATGTTTGTACCAAAATAAATTTGTACTTTAATTCTTTTTTCCACAAACTTTTTGAAGTCCTATCACTTCAAGACAAAACTTGGTTATTCTTCAGGGCCTCTGTCCCCCAGTGCACCTCCAAGGCGCCCACTGTCAGCTTCCTGATGTACAGTACACGCCCTTCCCTTCCTCTCCTCACACACCCACAATCATCTGAGGGGACTTCAAAAGTTTGCGGAAAAATTAAATTAGAGCATGAAGTTTATTTTAGTGCCCAAAAAAATGTATTTTTAGCCATTTTATTCCAGAGGGTGCATATGTTCTCCAGAGACAGACAGAGAGAGGAAAAGTGAGAAACCACCCTGAGGAAGGATGACCATGCCGCAATCACTTCTCCTCCACTCTCCTCTCAGGATTTGGGGCATGCACACACTCGTGCCTAGCGTTATTTTCAAGTCACGAGTCCAAGACTTGAATTGTAGATTCGGAACCACAGATCCAGTGCCTTAACCACCATGCCACTTGCTCGTCTAGGGCAAAATATTTTGTAATCTATGCATAGACTTTTCATAATACACATTTTCCATAAATTATTTTTAAGTCTCCCCTTCATGTTCAAATATATATGTACATAGAAGGCCTGTTGTCTGCTAGGGTTTTGGGGGTGGGTTTTGTCTGGCAAAAAAAGATCTGATGAGCCAGCAGGGGGTTAAGGTGCTGGATCGCACATAGTGGACTCTGCAGTTCAAGTACTAGACCTGGTGGTCTGAAAAATGTGCTGGGCACTTGTTCATGCATGCCCAAAATCCCAAAAAGAGACTAGAGGAGGAGGGATTGCGGCATGGCTATCCCCCAGGAAGGGAATTTCTCACTTTCTCTCTCTCTCTCTCTCTCTTTCTGTCTCTCTCTTGCTCTGGTGAGAACATCTACCCTATGGCAAATAAATAAATAAATAACATGTTTTAATTGGATTTGATTATAAATATTATCTTATACTGATTTTTGAAGTCTATCTGAGTCAAGCCACAGTGGAGCAGCAGGAGCTCAGTGCTCCATGACGCAGAAGCCATATGGGAAGCTCCCAGGTTTGTGAGTGGAGGTCTCTTTGCATGTGAGGCACATGTACACATACCTGTGATGCTGGTTGGAAGAGGCTGGGGGTTTCCCTCTCTCCTTCTCTTTCTCAGATGATATAAATAAACAAAATGTTTTAAATCAAACAGCAGGTCTTGAACGTACCTCCGTGTGAGTAGATTCAGATATGACTCACCCTCCCATGCTTAATATTCCACAGCGTATGTATTCACCCTTTCATCTAGTAAGCCAGCTCTGTGCTGGTGGAAGTCCGGGAGCTCATTCGACAGTCAGCTGTGTCAGGCTCTCCTTCTCTAAGGAACAGCTCCAAGTACAAGTTCATATGCTGAATCTGAGAAACCCCGAAGTTCCTCCTGCCTCCCTTAGTCTGGGAGTCTTAACAGAATCCAGTATTCCGCTGAGAATCTGACAAGAGGCCATGAAAGGGTGTGAACGCATTCATTCTGTGACAGCACAGACCATTTAGAAATGGGAGCTGCGAAGACTTCACCCAAATGCTGAGGAGAACACATGGCTGAGGTAAACATCTAGCTTCCCATGGAACTAAGCATTACGCTGATTAAGACGGCAGTTCTGTGTTTTCAGTCTGCGTAGACATCTTTGTGTTGTCAAGAGGAGAAAAACCACCTACAATACCTCCAGGAAAGATTACCAGATACATTTAAAAATTCCTAGTCATATAATCTATAAATAACTAACAAGCCATCATAACACAGGGCTCTTGGCCACTGATGGCCCACAGCTGTGCCTGCGCTCCAGCATGCCAGGCTTTCTAATGAGCCTCATCTGTAACTGCCTCCCATCCTGAGTGCCCCATTAGCCAGCAACTACACCTTCCCTGGTGGTGCCAGGCCCCTTCCCATGGCCTGGGGAATCCTCTCTAGCAGCCTGACAAGGCTTTAAGGCTTCATTTTTCAAACACTTGAGGTACCTTCCTTTTTGAAATCCTCACGACTACTCTTCGCAGTAGTTGTTAAGCGTCTGTTATGTGCCCAGACATTGGGGACAGGAAGGAAGTGTTGAGTCATGGCCCTGAAGAGGTTTATGTTCCACTTAGGAAGCTCCGATCAAAATAGAAAACAAAATAGCAGGCCGAGCTGGCATAAGATTTAATTAAATCATGTAGCAGTAGCTGAAAGGGCAAGCTGAGAGTAAAGAAATGGAAGATTTTCAAATGAAGCAAAGGGCTGGGTGGGACAGTGGGAAAGGGCGATGCTCAGTGGGTGTGACCCGCATAGGGAGGGCTGGGTTCGTGTCCAGAGACCTCCCTGAGTATAAGGAGCTAAGATCCCAACAGGATGAAGAAGGGACGGCGGCGTGACCGTGCCCAGTGGGGGAGGGCTGTCTCCCTCCCCCTCTGCCTCTCTCTGGGGAGTACATGTGCCTTCTACAATTAAAAAAGGAAGGGAAAAAAAGATAACGCTGTGCGCTCAAGCTTTATTCGGCTCCTTTGCTTCCAAACCACAGCAGTGACAGAGGTTCACAATTTAAACCGACAAATTCGTCCTCTGTGGAACTGGAGGCAGAAGAGTAACTGTCATCCCCTTCCAAAAAAAAAAAAAAATTAAAGACGTATGTAGCCTATGAAGCAAACATCTGTGAGTTTTGTTTTGTTTTGGTTGCACAGAAGTTCAATCTCCTTCTTACTTTGCAGAGACCAAACATCTGGGCCACTGGACCCAGGAGAGCAGTTAAAGTGGAGGATGGTTACAATTTCCCCGGTTCCTCCTAGCCAAAGCGTGACCATGTGATCTGACTTTGCCGACTGAGCGCTCCTGACCTGAGATGTGACCCTGAGAGCTATGTAGACCTCAGGAGGCAGGTGGTTTCTGAGAGCGTGGTTGGCACAGAGCAGGTGGCCAGGGTCAGGGTGTCAGCAGATCGCGTGGCTCCCACGTTCCCTCGGTTACTGCCCATTTTCCAAGTCCAGGAATCTGGACTTTCCGATGATGCATTTATCTTCTACTTACAGTAACCGGAATTGGTTTCTACTGCAGCAAACAAGCATCCAGACAGGCCCAGTGTACTCAAACAAGGACAGAAGTGAGCCCAGAAGCAAGTAACAGGGTTCGCTGAGCAGAGGTAAGGAAAACAGCACAGCCTACTTCGACTCCTGGCTTCCTTGCACAGCTCAGCCCTGTCAATAAACAGTAGGGGCTGTGTGTGCACAGTCACTGCCCCTTTGTCACCTGGAGTCCGAAGCAGAGCCCACACACTGCAATGTGATCAGGTGGAGAAGACAGATGCAGGAGAAGGTGGCGTGAAGATGAGGCTCAGGGTGGAGGGATGTGGCCACAAGCCAGGGCAGCAACTGCCAGAAGCCAGAAGAGACAAAGGATGGATTCCTCTTCCCTAGTGCAGCTTCGCAGACACGCGACATTGGGCTTGTGGCCCTCACGACTCTGAGGGAATAAACCTCTGGTTTGTGGTAGCTTGTTATGTTGGTCCCGGGACATTAATATACCCAGTGGTCCTGCTCTCAGGTATACACCCAAGTACAGTGAAAAATCCGTGCACCTACAAGTAGAACACAAATATTTTTAGCAGCTTTATTAGAAATGGCCAAAAACTGGAAAAACATCAAATGCCCCTCTATTACAGAAATGCCCCTCAAATATACTGTGATACCTCCATACAATAAAATACTGCTTAGCAAGAGAAAGAAATAAACTATCAACCCAGCTAACAGCTTGGATGACTCTCAGATATATTGCAGAAAATGAAAGGAGCCAGGCTCAAAATACCACAGGCACCAGGGGTCTTCAACACGTTCATGAAAAATGTATATTATGAAAAAATTATGCATGAATTTCAAGAGTTTTTGCACTGCAATAAACTCATACTCAAATTCCATTTCTCCACAAACTTTGGAAGTCCACTTGTGTTATATGAGCCTATTTACGTGACAGTCTGGAAAAGGCAAACCTTTAGGGCCTGAAAATAGAAGTAGCTACTGAGAGCTGGCACTGGGGAAGAGGCGACTCTGAAAGGGCACACGGAGGAATCTATCGGGTAGGTGCTGCAATCGTTCCGTGTCGTGGTCTGTGTCGTGATCACGGTGATGGGTTTGTAGTGATGCTTCAGAAAGTATGAATTGTATCATATTTCAACTAACAATCAATTTTAAAATTAAAAACAAAGAAGAGTACCTTGATAAATTGTCAAATGGAAGCTGAGCCCAAGGTAATCAGAAAGAAGTGCCTACCCTGCGATCAAGATGGACCTTGACCTCAGAGAGATCATTGAGGATAAGGATACATTAATCTTATTGTCGTTCAATGCCATTAACCAAAAATATTTATTGAAGGATAAAGCTTGTATGAGATATTCTAATAATGGGAAAAAGCATCTTAAAAGAAATAGTTCGTAGACCAGCAGTTAGTGTAATGGCTATGTCGCTGAACTCTCATGTAGTCGACCACGGTTCAAGTCCCGGATCCGGTGGCTTAAACTCACGCCAGGCACGTGTGTGTGCGTGCTCAAGGTCCCGAGAGGAGAATGGAGGAGAAGGGACTGTGATGTGGCCATCCCCCCTGGGGGGTGATTTCTCGCTTTTTATCTCTCTGTCTCTCTCTGTCTTTTCTGGCGAGCCCACGCACCCTATAGCAAAAACCTCTTCAAAAAAAAAAAAGAAAGAAAGAAAAAAGAGAGAGAGAGAAAGGAAGGAAGGAAGGAAGGAGGGAAGGAAGGAAGGAAAGAAGGAAGGAAGGAAGAGAGAAAGACAAAAGAGTTCTTGGGCTGGCCTGAGAATGCAGTGGTTAAGTTCTGTGGATCAGGAACCGGATCCCATGTAGCTGGCCTCTTGTCAAATCCTGGCCCTAGAGGCGTGAGAAAAACACCAGGCACATGCGCTGATGTGCCCAGAATCCTGATGGGAGGAGAAATGGAGAAAGTTCAGAAATAGGAGGAAGTTCAGAGAAAGCACCCCAACTGCCCTACAGTGCTTTCTCTCTAACAGTACATGCCCTCTGGGGCAGGGGGAGGGGAAGAAGAAGGAGAAGGACGAGGAGAAAAAGAAGAAGGGAAGGAAGATGCATGAATTTCAAGAGTTTTTGCACTGCAATAAACTCATACTCAAATTCCATTTCTCCACAAACTTTGGAAGTCCACTTGTGTTATATGAGCCTATTTACGTGACAGTCTGGAAAAGGCAAACCTTTAGGGCCTGAAAATAGAAGTAGCTACTGAGAGCTGGCACTGGGGAAGAGGCGACTCTGAAAGGGCACACGGAGGAATCTATCGGGTAGGTGCTGCAATCGTTCCGTGTCGTGGTCTGTGTCGTGATCACGGTGATGGGTTTGTAGTGATGCTTCAGAAAGTATGAATTGTATCATATTTCAACTAACAATCAATTTTAAAATTAAAAACAAAGAAGAGTACCTTGATAAATTGTCAAATGGAAGCTGAGCCCAAGGTAATCAGAAAGAAGTGCCTACCCTGCGATCAAGATGGACCTTGACCTCAGAGAGATCATTGAGGATAAGGATACATTAATCTTATTGTCGTTCAATGCCATTAACCAAAAATATTTATTGAAGGATAAAGCTTGTATGAGATATTCTAATAATGGGAAAAAGCATCTTAAAAGAAATAGTTCGTAGACCAGCAGTTAGTGTAATGGCTATGTCGCTGAACTCTCATGTAGTCGACCACGGTTCAAGTCCCGGATCCGGTGGCTTAAACTCACGCCAGGCACGTGTGTGTGCGTGCTCAAGGTCCCGAGAGGAGAATGGAGGAGAAGGGACTGTGATGTGGCCATCCCCCCTGGGGGGTGATTTCTCGCTTTTTATCTCTCTGTCTCTCTCTGTCTTTTCTGGCGAGCCCACGCACCCTATAGCAAAAACCTCTTCAAAAAAAAAAAAGAAAGAAAGAAAAAAGAGAGAGAGAGAAAGGAAGGAAGGAAGGAAGGAGGGAAGGAAGGAAGGAAAGAAGGAAGGAAGGAAGAGAGAAAGACAAAAGAGTTCTTGGGCTGGCCTGAGAATGCAGTGGTTAAGTTCTGTGGATCAGGAACCGGATCCCATGTAGCTGGCCTCTTGTCAAATCCTGGCCCTAGAGGCGTGAGAAAAACACCAGGCACATGCGCTGATGTGCCCAGAATCCTGATGGGAGGAGAAATGGAGAAAGTTCAGAAATAGGAGGAAGTTCAGAGAAAGCACCCCAACTGCCCTACAGTGCTTTCTCTCTAACAGTACATGCCCTCTGGGGCAGGGGGAGGGGAAGAAGAAGGAGAAGGACGAGGAGAAAAAGAAGAAGGGAAGGAAGGAAGGAAGGAAGGAAGGAAGGAAGGAAGGAAGGAAGGAAGGAAGGAAGGATTTTTTGTTCTTTTTTTTTTTTGGAGAGGTTTTTGCTATAGGACGCGTGCGCTCGCCAGACTAACAGAGAGAGACAGAGAGATAGAAAGCGAGAAATCACCCCCCAGGGGGGATGGCCACGCTGCAATCCCTTCTCCTCCATTCTTCTCTTGGGATCTTGGGCACCTACGCACACGCGCCAGGCGTGAGTTTAAGCCACTGGGTCTGGGACGCGAACCGTGGTCGACTACGTGGGAGTCCAGCGACATAGCCATTATGCTAACTGCTGGTACCGGATTTTTTGTTCTTAAGACACTAAAGACCTACAGAAAATTCATAAGAAGTAGGACACAAGTATGTCATTTTGGCAAGTTGGAGAAAATATGCTATCAAATTTGCTCCTGACTTACTTTTTACTTTCCCCTATAACTACTTTTCTTCTGTCTTTGTTGCTTTATCGATCTTTCTTTCTTTTTTATTCTTTCATTCTCTTTTTCTATTTCTCTTTTTTTCTTTAAAAAAAAAAAAAAGGTGTGCAGCATAGTATTTAAGAAAAAGAGCTTAGAAGTAACAAAATGAAGCCAGGCTGTGCCACTGTGGTAACACGACTGAGCCCACATGGAAGGTCCCAAGCTGCATCCAGAGACCCATCTAAACACGTGGAGTATGCACGTGAGCCCCTGACCCCGGCCAGCTGAGATGGGGTATATGCAGTGTGAAGACCCTTTTTGGGGATGCCTCTCTCTCTCTCTCAGAAAAAAGATGAAACAACCAGACCAAATATTTAAAAAGGCAGGAAGATTCAAGTAAAGGAGAACTTGGAAGAGAGAAGAACAACTCCCCTCCAAATGGATCGAAGTTGGTGAGTTCTAAACACCGCAGAGGATCCAGTAATTCTAAGTATAAAAATAGAAAACAGAAAAAAAAAATGTAACATCTATGAATGCCGTAAACTGAGAAAAAGGTATTAGGTTGCTCTCTTCCCAAATAGGACTTAGATTTAGTAAAACATTGGAGGAAAATGAACATAAATGCTACATAAATAAAATAAAATAAGGACGCATTTTATCATATCACCCCCAAGAACAAGAACTTCCCAGCATATCAAAATTCTCATTCTACTGCCTAAACAAAGTGAACGAAGATGAAAAGCAGTGACGAGTGGCCAGGACCACATGATTCCAAGGAGATGAGCTCACAACCCTTCACAGATCACAGAGTTTGAAAAAGATAAAAGATTGGAGTTACATAGTCATAGTTCTATGTAATCATGTTATTTGCTAGTCAAACTGCCACAGAATTTTGGTTTGCTAGGAAAAAAATATTTCCCTTCTTTTCACCGGACAGAAAAACAATGTTTTAATAAATATGAATACTGTGTCTAGATAGTGCTTCCATTACCAAGAATATGTGATTGCTTTTGTTACCAATAAATCAAGGTTAATAGTTAAAAAATAAATAAATAAAAACTGTTGAGGATCTTATGTGACTAAAAAGAACAAGCAAACACAATATACAGCTTATCAATCTTGACGAGTCTTGAAGTTAATCATATCCTACAGTCAATAGAAAGAGGAATAAAAAAATTGTTATTCGAACTTGATTGTGAGCAAGAAGCTCTGGTTGTAAAGGTGGAAAGTGGTGAGATCTTGAGAAGAAGGGTAAGCAAGGGAATTCTGAGCATAGATACTCTTGACTTTAGACAAAAATAGGCACAGCCCTGTGGCTGGAGGTTCTAAAAAGAAGATGGTTTCAAAGAAGTAAGTGACGCAAAAAATAAGTTCACAATAGCACAAAAAGTATAAAGAAATGCAAGGGTATATATTGAAAAATAAGTAATTACACAAATTGCCCTCTGGTAGTCTCAGTTTAACATTGGGAAAGTCGTGACGTATTTTTATATGCAAAAACGCATCATGACTTTTCCGATGACCCAACAAAATATTTGTGAAAGATGAAAGAAATTGGCAAATACCAAAAAAAAAGGGGGGGGGGCATGCTATAGAATAAAATTCTATGTAAGCTGAGCCAGCAGGTAGTGTGGTGGTAAAGCCACTGGATCCCACATAGCCAATTCTGTGGTTTGAGTTCCAGATCTGGTAGCTTGAAAAACACATGGGGCACGCGTGCATGGGTGCCTAAAATGCTGAAAGAGGACTGTGGTGTGGCCATTTTTCCCGGGAGTGCTTTCTCACTCTCTTCTACCAGATCTCTTTCTGTCCTTCTCCTATGGAAAAATTAAAAAAAAAAAAAAGCTAGATGACTCTTCTTCATTGAGGTGCTAAATGCTAAATGAGATGATGGTACCCAGAACAAGGACAAGGTGTTAATCAGGATTATCCAGAGAAATGGCACCTCCAGGAGATAGATATAGATATAGATCACACACACACACATCTATCCATTTAGATATAAAGAGATTTATAATGTGACTCAGCCATTATGGAAGTTGAAAAGTCCCATGCTCTGCCATCTGTAGGCTGGAGTACCAGGATACCTGTGGTGTGGTCCAGTCCAGGCCCAAGGGCCTGGGACATAGGAGAGCCAATGGTGTGAGTTCCAGCCTGCATGCTGGAAAACACTCATGTCTCAGCTGAAAAGCAGTCAGGCAGAGGGAGAACATGCTCCCTTGCCCACCTGTCATTCTAGTCAGCCCTCCACTGAAGAAGAAAGGGCCTTCTGCTTTACTCTGTCCATTGATTTCAATGCTAATCTTGCCCAGAAACACCGTCAGAGAAACACCCAGAATGTTAAGCCAGATATCTGGGCAGCCTGTGGTACAGTCAAGTTGGCATAAAAGTAACCAAGGCAGACAATGAAAGGGCCCCTCTAAATAGACAGGTGAGGGACAGACCCTGCTCGGGCTGGTGACATGATGATGAGCAGTGTGTGGCAACAGGAAGGGAGCAAGTTCTAGGCAGAGAGAGCTGGGATCAAACCGACCCTGTATTCCTGTTAACATGACCTCGAATAAGCTCCTCAACTCAAGGAGCTTCATCTCTGTTTCTTTATAGAAATGCAACTACTTCATGTATTTTGTAATAGAGATAAATTCTATCTCATAAGATTTTTACAACTGTCATGTTTACAAAAAACTTCATGAGGATACCCATGAAATAAGTGGATATTCAACATTTAGTAACAGAGCATTAAATAACAAATTTTAATAGCAAGTCTAAACATTTAATAACAGAGCAAAACCAACGCTTTAAATTTAATTTCATTTTTCATTAGTAAATGTCTTACAACTTAAAGTGTGAATAAACCATCTTCAAAGGAATTGATGCTTAAGATATTTGTCAAAACATGGTAATTTTAAATTGTTTTTGATGTCTTCAAATCTCCAGGTCCAGATGTATTAGAATTTATAATTAATAATATTCAAAACCTTTTAGACGGACATCTAGGGACCAAAACCTACAAGGGAAACTTGGATAAATATCTTAATGTTCAATAAGGAGCAGAGGCGAATTCTGCAAACATCAGATCAATGAAGAAAGAAAATATAGATATCAAGTATTAAGTGAATCATTTTAACATGTAAAAACCTTGCTTAGAAAATTCTAGCTTTGTTAGCCAAGGTTTGTGATCACTTAGAGAAGAAAAAGGTGGTCTTCCAAAACCAGTGTCAACTTGTCAAAAATGGCTCGTAGTCATCTCAATTCTTCTTTAGAAAACGCTAATGTAAGGAGGCTCTGGGAGGACTACATACCAAATCAGGGCAGCTAGGTAGGAGCACATAATATTCTTGGCCCCAGCAGGACAGCAGGAAGCTTACAGACAGGTGTCTGGAGATGAAGATGAGGGATGAAGAGGGACTTAAGGTGGGGGACGCCATGAAAAGAACTAGGCTATGAGGAGCCTGGGTCAGGGGTGGAAATGGGGGACAGTCACAGGGCTGGACAAGCAGCCTGGCTGGTTCCTAAGGTGGAGATGAGTGTGCAAAGGGTTACAGTCCCCAGACCACGAGGGAGTGAAGGAAACAGATGGCAGGAGATGCTGAATGAGGACACAGTTGCAAGAGGCCTCTGTGATCCCATAGGGAAGTCTGGAGCAAGGTGGCCCTTTAGAGGCACCCTAAACTGAGGCAGAGGTCTAGCCTCCGTTCTGTCCTCCATAGACCAGTCACTAGATATAAGCTGCATGCCAGGGAGGGTTGTGCCCGTAAATGATGTCACAGTCCCTCGGTAGAGGACAAAATAGCTGGTGATGTGGAGGTTAAGGAGGCTGGATCCCACATGACTGACTGGATGTTCGAATCACAGACCCAGGCACTTGGAAAACATGCAGGGCACATGAGTCCCAAATCCTGAAAGAATAGAAAAGAGATTGTGGAGTGACTGTTCCCTACCCTCCCCCCCCACCAAATGTGTTTACTCTCTCTCCCTTCCTCCAGCAAGTACACATGCCCTGTAACAAATTAAAAAAAAAATCTCTGTGCTCCACCAATTTATTCCTCCTCCCCCTACACACTCACACACACAGAGAGAGAGAGAGAGAGTAGAGAGAGAGAAGAGACACCCAGCTCTGTGCCTGTAGCAGCCAGAGAAGGACCACTTCTGTCCTGAAGAAGACTGGGCCCCGTGCTACAGCACCCACTGTATACAGCCTGATGGGGGCATCCTCACACCCAGGGATACTGCCAACAACCCTCCTAGACCACAGGCACCCTGGAATTAGACAACGCTGGCCATGGCAGCAAAGTCATGAACGTCTGCAGAGATCATCTCTTGGCTAGCTACTTGACCTCTTTGAGTTTCAGAATCTCGATATTTCTACAACACCCAGGGCGAAGATAAAAATTCATAAAGCGTAAAGCACCTAGCACTAAGCCTGGCATACAGCAGGTGCTTTAAAATGTTCATTTTCCTCCCTGTAGCTTCTAGAGAGGGTAGAACCTGCAAGAGGGAATCAAGTGACTTGGTGAGGGAGGGAAGTTGGATATAAGAGCTACCACGAGAATCTCTCTCCCCTCAAATAAGTGTTGAGCCATTGTAATGGGATTAAGAGGGTGAAATCTGCCCACTTATGGTGTTAAAAAGTGGGGCCTTTGAAAGGAGATGAGGATTAAGGTCATCGGGCCTGGGCCCTGTGATTTAGTTTTTTTTTTAAGAGAGTTTTTTTGGTATAGGGTGTGTTTTGGTATAGGGTCTCACCAGAGAGACAGAAAGTGAGAAATCACCCAGCAAGGTGATTTGTAGTCATACCACAGTCCCTTCTCCTCCATTCTCCTCTTGGGAGGAGAACTCACACATGCCTGGTATGAGTTTTAAGCTGCCAGGTCTGAGACTTAAACCATGGTGCACCACATGGGAGTCCAGCAACATAACCATTATGCTATCTGCTGATTCCTGTGGTTTACTCTTGGTGGGTTTATAAGGTGAGGGAGTGAGACAGAATTACTCAGGGACACGGATGGTCTGTTTGCCTCATGCCCTAGTTATGTGATACCTTGGAAATCTGCACGGCCCCATTAGAGCTGGCTTCTGGGTCTTGGATCACCACACCATGAACTGAATAAACTTCCATTCTTCTAAATTATGCAGATTCAAATATTTTGTTATTAGCAACCTAATGGACTAGAACATGAAGGCTTGAAATTAGGTAGGGTCCAAACAGCATTCAAAGCAGGACTCAACTGGCAGGACAAATGGGCCATGCCAACCTAATAACTAACTTGGGTTAAGTCCGGGAGATCTGCTAAAACTTAGGGAAATATCACATATCTCAACAGAGTTGTTAGTTAATTATGTTATTAAAAAGAAGGGACATCCACATGTTGGTGGTAAAAATCAGAGATCATCATAGCTTGGAATGATAGGGCAAGAAAGATTATAAACCTTAACTGAGGCCAGCTCAGTGGCATATGATAATGCAGCACTGTGCTAGAAAGGCCTCATTGCAGGTCCCAGGATCACTCCTGAGGTCTCCCTGTGTGTATATGAAACCGAGCAAGAACCCCCTAATGTATTTCCTAGGGTTCCTGAAATATAAAGTCCATTTACATTGTAATGGCCCAGAGTAAGGAGTAAGTCTTCACACTTTGGTTATGATAATGACCAACATGGACCATGAGTGAGGGCCATTTGACCTCTAAAACTCTCACTTAAAGGAAAGAAGGTTTTTGTTTCAATGTCTAAGATGTTTTTTAGGCTGGAAACTGCTGGTTGTGAGCTCAGAGACTCCAGGCTGAACGGTTCTAGACACCTAAAGAGGAATTTGATTATCTAAGGCCTCACCAATCAAGAATGTCCATGAGATAATCACGCCGCTTGAATCAATCACTGAACTGATCGTGCGCCTAGGACCTCTACCCCTAATTTTGTCCTTAAAAACGCATGTGGGGAACATCGCGGGGAGACTGGGTCTTCTCAGCATGAGCTGCCCGCTCTCCTTGCTTTGCACTTTGCAATAAAGCTGTACTTTCCTTCACCACACCATGTGCCTATGGTTGAGTTTTATAGCGCTTGGGCGAGCGAACCTGATTTGAGTTCAGTAACATCTAGGGTGTATATATGTATGTCTGTGATACTGGCAGGCTGACACTGAAGGGAGAGTGGCATGAAGACCTCATTGGGGTACCTCCCTCTCTCTGAAAAAAAATGAGTAATCAACTTAAAAGAAAAACTTTAAAGTGAATTGTTTAATAAAGGTCCTACAGCTAAGTGGTGTGCACACGCACCAGGAAAACAAATCATAGATAACAGCTGAAATTTACCGAGTACCTACTGCTTCTCATGAGCCAGGCCCGGATGCTTTCTGCTTTATCTGATGCAACTATTTGGCACTAAGTACCGAGCCCTTTACATGGATGACTTCATTAATCCTCTCAGCAAACCTGAAAGGCAGAAGCTTGTGTTACCCTTGCTTTTCATAGAGGTGAATAGGGTTGGAGGAGTGTAATTCTGTCCCGGGGCCACACAGCTGGGGGGAGATGGAGCCAGGAAACTGTCTGAGAACCTTGAGACCTAACTCAGGTGTGCCCACCACACCCTGCTACCTTCGGATGGGAGAGAAGAAAACTAACATATGACAAACTTAAATGCTGGTGCTGGTCATACTTTTCATTTAGATTCTCTCATTTTTAAGAAATACTGTTTGTTTAAAGCATGCATAACAATTTACATAATGAAATACACTTCAAACAATTCCAAGGAGCTTCTGATTTGTGTACAGTTTACCTGGAATACTCATGCTCTGGTCTCTTGAAAATGAATTGAGTCTCTAGGGCCTCCATGTGAAACAAAACAAACAGAAAGAGAGTTATCTGTAATGCTGTAATTTTTATCTATGTTTTTTAATGAGTGAAGTTTGCATTATAGATCTTTTCCATTCATAAATACATAAGTGAACCAAAGGTTTTCATCCTTTCCTTCATTGGTTTTGCTTAAAAAATAAATAAATAAAAGATAATGATTAATTGCAAAAAAACAAAAACGAAAACAAAACCCTGTGGCACAGTGGTTAAGGCACACACAGGGGAGCCAGGTCCATAAGGCCAACTGCAGTTAGAATCCCAATCCTGGGGACCAGCAGTTAGCATAATGGCTATGTCGCTGGAATCCCGTGTAGTCGACCGTGGTTCGAGTCCCAGACCAGGTGGCTTAAAACTCACACCAGGTGCGTGTGCATGTGTGCCCAAGATCCCGAGAGGAGAATGGAGAAGGGATTGCGGCATGGCCATCCCCCCAGGGGGGTGATTTCTCGCTTTCTGTCTCTCTGGCTCTGTCTGGCAAGAGCACGCACCCTATGGCAAAAACCTCTCCAAAAAAAAAAAAGAAAGAAAGAAAGAAAAACAAAAGAAACCCAGCCCTGATGTGCGAAAGAAAACTTGCATGTTACCTCATTTGATGCCTGCCTGGATCAGAACACGTGGGTTGCAAGTAAAAAGAAAGAAAAAAAGTACTTAACCGAGATAGATTTAAACAAAAGAAAGGTTAATTGACTCCTTTAACTTCAAGTCCAGATGTAGCTGTAGCATGGTGTCGAGGGTTGTCTTAATCGAATGGCGTTTTGTTTGTTTTTGTTTTGTTTTGTTTTTTTTCCCTGCCAATCTCTCTGCTCAGCCTCCTCTGATGTAGGTTTATCCCAGTCCGGGTGACCTGCCCACAGCAGTTCCAGGGCACACATCCATATGCAATATACCCAGACAGGGAGAAAGAAGGTTGTTTCCAGGAACTGGCCAAGAAAAATGAGGAAGAACTTTCCCAGAAAGCCCTGCCTCACCTGTTCTACCATCTCTCAGACCGAAATTACTCATTAATGAGTCAAGGGTGTCAATGGAAAAAAACTGTAAAAACTAATAATTAATGCAGTTTATTTCCAAGCCAAATATGAGTGACCTAGGCCCAGAGAAGTGGCATACATGCCTTTCTCAGGGTGATCACGTACAGGGGTTCCTTTTATTCGTTTTTGAGATTGACAGACAAAATTAAGTTAAGAGATTTCCTGTTGGTCTGGCCCAAAAAGGCAAGACATGTGGAAGAGGGGGCTTGTGAGTTATAGGTGGTTTCCACAATTCTTAGGTTGGTAATTGGAAGGGAGGATCTGTGTCTTAAAGAAAGGCTTAATCTACATCTCAAGGAAAAGGGAAGTTCTGTGTCTTGGGAAGAGATAAGCAAAAGATAAACTGTAATTGGTTGAAATATACATCTCAAAGATACTATGCCAGGGATAGGAGGTAGGAAGAATCCTGTTAGTGGAAAATAAATGGTCTCTTAATGTTTGTGGGCATGACTTCCCCAGTCCCTTTTGGAAAGATTTTGGAAAATAGGAATAGTCGTCAGACTTCTGTCCACAAGGGCATGCAATTACTTTTGGATGAATGGGGTTACCCCTGGAATTGCAAGTGGGAATCAGCATCCCCTGAAGACACATGGGTGCCTTGAAAAGGACCAGATAGCAGGACGAAAATAGGGTTCTTGCATGAAGAAAGAATGGCTTCAGAGTTGACAACCAACAATATCCAGCACAATTTGCAGCAGAATGAATTCTCATCTCCCTTTTACAGATAACCTGTGACTTTTATTTATTTATTTTGGAGAGGTTTTTTATTTTTTATTTTTCTTTTTTTGCTATAGGGTGCGTGTGCTCGCCAGACAGAGAGAGACTAAGAGATAGAAAGCGAGAAATCACCCCCCCCCAGGGGGGATGGTCATGCCTCAATCCCTTCTCCTCCATTCTCCTCTGGGGATCTTGGGCCTAGCGTGAGTTTTAACCCACCAGGTCTGGGACTCGAACCGCTGTCGACTACATGGGAGTCCAGTGACATAGCCATTACGCCAACTGCTGGTCCTGACCTGTGGCTTTTAAACCAGTTCTTGTGAGAAGGTCTGTGATTCTGTCTTGATTCCAGGCTCCATACAACCAAAAATGTCAGGTGGTTAGTGAGTCTCGAGTTCATTAGTGAGCTTGCCCAGGTCAAGAGAAAACGAAGTATCATGTACTCAATACCAGCTCCAGTATCAACTCCAGAGTTGCCTAGTAAGAGGGATACTCAGTAGAGATCATCGAGGGTGTGGAAATGTGCACACCCATGAGTGCAGGGACTCAGGAGGCTCAAATCCCACTTCTCCTTTTCTCTGTATACATTTCAGCAAATTGTAGAAACTGAGCTTCAGTTTCTTTGCCTGAAAATGGAGATATTGATCACCTTTACCTTGCAGAGCTGCCAGGAGGGTTAAAGAAATCGAACTACAGACTCTCAGGGCAGTCCTTGGTCTCCAGACTGCAGCGTCTGCTCTGCTCATTCAGCTGAAAAGTCGCCTAGGAGTCACCACGACGCAGCAGTTACGCAATGCTGAAGCTACGCGGTCAAGTCCCAGGTTTGGGTCCCAATGGCTCCCTGTACACACCAGTTGCACACTCAAGTGTCACGACCTGGGCTGGTGAAAGCTAGTGGTGGATAGCAGGGTATGGGCCCTATTGGGGGACGATCTCTCTATTTCTGTCTCATGGAAGAAATAAACTTAGAAGAAAAAAAATAAACCAAAGAAATTGCCCGAAAGGACCCTGGGCACTTTCTTACCTCTGTCCCTCACCCTCTGAGACATAAATCCTGGCCCCTTTGCTTCATTCATTTCCATAGAAAAACAACTCTCCTCAACACCAAGCCCCCAACTCCCAATCACAGCACAGTTCTTACCATTCTTACTAAAATTCTGGGAAGATGGACAGGGTTTACTTCTATGGAACCTAACATCTGAAAATTAAATATTAAGCATCCTTCTTTTATTATAAAATAAATACATTGTGATCAATTCAAGCGTCACAAAGAGTGCAAGGGAGAAAGAATTTCTCTCTCACCATTCCCACTCCCTGGAGGCAACCACTGATGTTTTATGTATTTTTTTTTTAGTGATGTTGTGTATATAACATATATAAATGTTTGAAGAAGGGGAGAAAGCACTTCATTATTTCTGAAATAGAAACTTTAGATTTCAATCTTGATCTTGGCAAGGTTCTGATCCTTGCCTTTCTCTGGGGCAGTGAGGGGGAAGCAAGGACACAAATTAATAAGCAAACACTTACATACATGCCATTTCTTCCAGCCCTGGGCTGAACACTTCTGTTCCTTTCATCCCCTACTCCCAAATTCAGTTTCAAGTCCGGTCTCCCTTTGCAAACATGAAACTTCAGTTGTAAACTAGAAGCCCCGAGTGGTGGAAGAGTGCCCATCTGCTTTTGTTCTAAGTGGGCCCAAGTGCTCAGGGTGACTAGAGATAAGACAGAAGGCCCAGAGCATCCAGGCAGGTTAGGCGGGCATGTTCTAGGGCCCAAGGAGGTAGTGCCAGCCCCTGCGGCAGGTGGGGCTGACAGGCACCAGACTCAGTACCAACAGGGGAGCTAGAGATACTGACACCTAATCACATCCCTAAGTTCCCACTTTTCAACATCACATCAAATTAAGTTGCTTCTTAATATCGTCACAATACAACCAAACTCCAACACATAATTTTGGGGGACATACTCAAACCATCACAAATTCCAAACCTAGTGTTTTTTGTTTTTTTTTTTTTTTTTAGAGATTTTCACTGTAGGGCGCGTGCGCTTGCCAGACAGACAGAGAGAGACATAGAGACAGAAAGCGAGAAATCACCCCCCAGGGGGGATGGTCACGCCACAATCCCTTCTCCTCCATTCTCCTCTCGGGATCTTGGGCACGGACGCACACGCACCCGGCGTGAGTTTTTAAGCCACCGGGTCCGAGACTAGAACCGCGGTCGACTATGTGGGAGTCCAGCGACATAGCCATTACGCTAACTGCTGGTTCCCCAAACCTAGTGTTTTTAATCCTGTTATTTTCATGATATTCACTTAAGCTTCTAGAATGTGGTAATGCAACAAGTGACAGCAATTATTTAAAAAGGACTCTTAGTTATTATTTTGAATCTGTTGTTTACTCCCTTGAAGCAGTCATCTAAAAAGCTTTCCCTTCCCACTGCTGCCATGCTGTTTCTTCAAGCAGTTCTGAACCAAATCCTTTTCCTCACTGGAGTTCTCTGCTCTCCGCTGGCTCACTCGTTCTCTGCCCTCATGCCATCCCCTTCGCCATTTCTTTCCTTCATCTCTTCTGTTGTGCTCTCTTCTTACCAACCACACTAAACCCTCTGGGATAAATCAAAACATTTTTGTTACATGCTAAAATGTCTTTTCTGGTCCAACCATTTCATAAAAATAGAACAGGAAAAAACACTGACAGTTCTTTAAAAAAAAAAATTAAAAATACAATTTCCATGTGATCTACTAATCCCACCTTTGGTTATCTACTCCCCCAAATTAAAATTAGACTTTTTTCTCTCTCTTGGTGTGTGTGTGTGTGTGCGTGTGTTTTGCCGGAGGGTATGTACACTCACTAGAGAGAGAAAAAGAAAGGGAAAATGAGAAAGCATACTCCAATGGGTGTAGTCAAACTGCAGTCCCACCCCCTCCATGTCTCCCTCCTTTCAGGATTCTGGGCATGCATATAAATGTGCCCAGCATACTTCTCAAGTCACTGGGGCTGGGATTTTTTTTTTTTTTTTGAGTTTTTTTCTATAGGCTGTGTGCATTCACCAGAGACAAAGAGACAGAAATTAACCCCCAGAGGAGATGCCATGCCACAATTCCTTCTCCAGTCTCCTCTCAGTATTTTGGGCATGTACGCACATGTGCCTGGCATGAGTTTCAAGCTTCCAGGTCTGGGACTTGAACCATGGTCAACCAGTGCCTTAACCATTATGCCACCTGCTGGCCCCTGGCCTAATTTTTTAAAGAAAAAGATAAATGGAAGTGCAATAAGGGTTCCAGTGTAAATGTACTGAGTGGATGATACCCAAAGATTATTAAATGCTGCATTAAAGTAGGCTCTGGGCATGGCAGAAATAACCTAGTTCATCCCCTTTCTTATCCTTTGCCATTTTCTCCTGAAAGTAGAGTTGCATGCATGCCTGTGTCATGGTATGTGTTCACCTCAACACTCCTGCTGTCTCCTTTGTGGGGTCTCCTTTGTATTTTAGCCTCTAGGGTACAAATGCTCTTCCCCTTTTACCTCTTGCCCTTCTGCAAACCCTGTTGATTTAATCTCCCAGAATAAAGCTCTGCTGAGCTCAAAACAATGTGCTGCAGCCATCTGCAGGCTGTCCTCTTCTTGGAGGCTCACAGACATCTGAAACTCAACACATCCATGGGGACAGAGTCCTCCACCTGTGTGGATTATGTCTTATTTGCTTTATTTTTTATGCTTTCACAAATTTTGGGGTCTTCCCAATTCTGAAAGCATTGCCCCTCCCAGAGGCAGCTAATTCCTGGGAATAACAATCTGTTTGGGAGTGTGCCTTTCAATACAAACCAACCAATTGCCTTTCAATACAAACCAACCAATTGTACCCCCACACCCCTCCCCAGTCAGCTCCTAGTCTGGTGGGACTGGCAGACAACAGCTTTGGGCCAAATCCAGGCCAATACCTGTTTTAAGCGCTTGTTTTGTATGTTCCATGAGTTAAGAATGGCTTTTACATTCTTAAATGTTTAGGGGAAAAATATCACAAGAGTATCCTGTGACACATAAAATTCAATTTCAGAATTCATAAATACAGTCTTTTTTTTGCCATAGGGTGCGTGCGCTTGCCAGAGAGACAGAGAGAAATAGAGAGATAGAAAGCGAGAAATCACCCCCCAGGGGGGATGGCCACGCCGCAATCCCTTCTCCTCCATTCTCCTCTCGGGATCTTGGGCACGCACGCACACGCGCCAAGCCTGAGTTTTAAGCCACCGGGTCCAGGACGCAAACCGCGGCTGACTATGTGGGAGTCCAGTGACATAGCCATTACACTAACTGCTGGTCCCCATAAATACAGTCTTATTGGAACATATTCACATTTATTTGTCTACAGATTATGACTATTTTCATAACACAGTGGAGACTTAAGTATTTTCTATCTGACTTTTATTAATTGCCAGAAGGCACACGCTCTCACCTTAGAGAGACAGAGAGAGAAAAAAAGGGAGAAAGTACCCCCACCAGGGCGTAGTCATGCTGAAATCCTTTCTCCATTTCTCCTACCTGGAGGGAATCTGGGCACACACAAATGTATGCAGTGTGTTTTTTGAGTTGCAAGGGTCAACATTTAAACTATGGGTTGCCTCTGGGATCCCACTCCCTTATCCAGTAGGATTTGGGGTCAGCCCTATCTGGCTCTTTATATGAGTTTTTCAACTCCTGATATATAGCAGCGCTTGAGCACATAACAGACCCTTTAAAACTACCTGATCAAGGGGGGGAACAGCAGTTAGCATCATGGCTATGTCGCTGGACTCCTACGTAGTTGACCGTGGTTCGAGTCCCGGACCCAGTGGCTTAAACTCACGCCAGGTGCGTGTGCGTGCATGCCCAAGATCCTGAGAGGAGAATGGAGGGGAAGGGATTGTGGCGTGGCCATCTCCCTGGGGGGTGATTTCTCGCTTTCTGTCTCTCTGTCTCTCTCTGTCTGGCAAGCGCACGTGCCCTATAGCAAAAAATTCTCTAAAAAAAAAAAAAAAAAAAAAAACCTACCTGATCAAAAGTTTGAAAAGTTAATAAACAAGCAATCTACCTACCAACTTTTAACCTCACTCTATCAGTTAGAATTAACTGCAGCACACAAACTGAAATATTTCCTGCTAAAAGCCACCTTTTACAGAAAAAGACTGACAACTCTGTTCTATAGTGTCAAGGCAAAAAGAGAAAGTCAATGAGGCAGAGACAGTGAGACAGAGAGATTCAGAGACAGAAAGAATTAAAAAGCACAAATGACTAATAGTAGAAATTAAAAGGGGGAATATCACTACAAATTCTATAAAATATTATGAACAAGTTTATGAAAATAAAGTTAAAATATTAAGGAAATGGAAAATGTACTAGATAGATGTCAAAACCTAACTAAAAGAAATAGAACATTTTATCAAGAAAAATCTCATCTACTACAAAAAGCAAATTTTAAGTAAAAACCTTCCGCAAATAAAATTCCAAGAGCAGATGGCCTCAACGGCAATTTCTTTATTTGTTTAAGGAAAAAAAACCCACAATAATGCAGAAATTCCTTTAGAGTATAGAAAAGCTCATTTTTATGAGTTTTATGAAGCCAGAATAACCTTGTTATTAAAATCTGACAAAAGCATTATAAGAAAGAAAAATCATATCCACATGAACATATACATTACTGTCACTTTGGGATAAACTAAATATTTCATAATCTCAAATTTTAAAGACTGAAAACAAACAGAAAGAAAATCAGAAATAAGACACATACATTTCCAGGTTAAGAGAATCTATCAAATACCAGTTCAGGCAAATGGTTGTTAAGAATAAATTAAATGTGATGACAAAGATAGAATGCTGTTTCACAAATATGGAATTATGACATAAAACAGTATTGTAACGCCACCCAGAACGCTGAAACCGTACCACAAACCAGTCTGATGAACAGAAGTTAATACGTTCAATATAGAAAAGGTTCACCTCTGTTCTATCAGTTCCATTTACACAGGCATCATCTTTGAACATGAAAAATAATCATATAAAATGAACAGTGTGCTTTCACAGCTCTCCAACATACCATCAGAGGTGTTACCCAGAGCCATTAGGTAAACAAAAGAAATAACATATCTAATTTGAAAAGAAGAGGTAAAATCATCTCTGTTCATAGATAATGTAACTGGCAGGTGCTGCTATTTGTTAGGCTGAGACCACACGGGAGGCCCCAGTTCAATTCCCAGACCACTCTAGAAGTCGGGGACAGTGGTTCCTGCCTGTAGTCCCAGCTATTCCGGGCGGGACAGGAGGGCTGCAACATAGCAAGGCCCTAAGCAAAGAGGTCAGTAAGTAACTTATTCAGGCAAGAGTGAATTCAAAGGATGCTGAGATTAGAATGAAAGTCTGATGAGAAACACACATTACTCATTAAAGGGAAATACAATAACTTTACCAGGAAGAAGCCTGGTGGACACTGTCTCAGCCAAGTGATCAAAGTTACCACTATTTTCAGTGACACAAGGCACCTCTTGATGTGATGTGCTGGAAAGGGTCACAGCATCATTTAAGTTGAATTGTTAGAATAATACCTAACCTTAACCAAAACATGATCAATTATCAGGCCAACACAGGTTCAAGGCTTATGTACAAAACACATGCTTTGTCTTCTCCAAAAAATATCATCATCATCAAAGACAAAGGACTGAGGAATCATTCTACATTAAAGGTGGCTAGAGCCGGGAAAACCAAATGCAATGTGCACTCTGCAGTGAGTGATGGATCCAGAAAAAGTGATATAAATAATATTATTGTGACAACTGGCAAAATTAGAATATGGTCTGGAAGTTAGATAATACAGTGATATCAATGATAAATTCCTGGTTTTGACCGTTATTCTGCTAATGATATAGTTAAGGTAGCAGCTACTTGGTACTGGTATCCAGTCAAGATAAGGGCACAAAAATCGCACCTTACTATCAGGTCATTCAGGGGAAAAGAATGTTAGAGACATATTTGGGGTGGGACAGAAAGGGGCACATGTTATGAATAAAACAAACATGACGACACGTTACACTGGTGAACCTGAGTAAAGAATATAAGCAAGTACTTTGCATATTATTCCAGCTTTTCTGTAAGCCTAAAATTATTTCAAAAATGAAAAGTTTTTAAAAAGAGTATGAAAAATTTCCTATAAAAGTGTGCCATATTCATGCTTCTGGACAAAATCCCTTAATGCTTGTATTAAGTTCTACCTGAACACTCCCCCAAAATAAAGACCCAGTACGCTCCCTTCTCAATATCTCTCCATTGCTAAATTTAATCGCATTTTCCCCAAATATTATAAACGGGATCTCAAGCAGCAAAGGTAAAGTTATTATCAATGGAGACAGGAAGCCCTCCTATTAAACTTGAGTTTCAGGGAAGAGAGGGTTTTAAGTAAAGTAGTAAAACTTAAATAGTGTAAAAATAATGGGTTTTGCTACATTAACAATAAACTGGTATTTTTTTCACTCTTTAAAATGCAAAAGTTGCCCATATATTTAATTTTTTCATTCATTTTATGATCATTTGTTCATTCACCTTGGAAATAGTTATCAATCTTGAACCAAACACTTTCCCACTCATGCTAGGAAGGAAAAAATAACCGTAAATAGTTGTCAATTTATTCTTTTCATTGAAATTGAAATTAAAATGTATTTATTACATTAAAAAGTAGGTTTATTCATTGTGGCTGATGTAAAAGAAAATAAGTGTGAGAAATACATAAAGAATGAAACAAAAGAAATCAGCTTTAAAATAATAAGAAAATGTCAAATACACAATTATACAAGAAAATAAATTACAATTTAGCTTTATTTTTATACTGTTTAATTTTATATACAGTACACATATCATAAATACACACTTGTAATACAAAAATCTATACAAAAACCCAACTAATCTAACATCTATAAAAGGGGAAGGGAGATACTGAATTTCATTTCTGATACTTTTCTGTTTAAATACTTCTTAAGTTCCATTTTCAAATCATCATTAATTTTTCAAAAGAGCTTTGTGTTCACAGAAATACATTATTCAAGTATATTTTATGGAAGCAGTAAACCATTTCGAAATGCTGGTTACAAAGTCAAAACAAATAAGCCATGCTATTGAACAGAAGCAGAGGGCTCTGCTTCCCTCTGCCTAGAATCAGCTCCTGCCACATGAAAAGCAGAGCAAACAGTGATTCCAACCTTGCCCTACTAAATGCATCAGATAGGGCTGCCAACACACTGCACCTGCACCCTACGCTGTCGGTGTATCGGCTCTTGTTAAAAAGATAATACTAAAATACTCATTACAAATCTTACTTTCCTAATTTCTTCTTTATTCAATGGGAAAAACAGTACATTGTTTTCATTGCTCTTGGCACTGGATATACCTGAAGGAATAATTTAAACGACTGAAGGACAAACTGTATACATAATTTCTAAAGGATTTTGGAAGATTTTAATTCATTCAGTTATAATTTGGGTTTGACAGTTATCAATCACAGCATTAACAAGGAATACAAAATAATATTCCTCACCATGGTATTATCATGTTTTAAAAAGTGAATTGTTGAGGCACTAAAACATCACCTGACTTGCCCAAGGTCACAAAGGGAATGAGAAGCAGAGAAAAGCATTTTCCCTACTGCAAGTCACTGTACTAAAACCTATTAACAGCTTATGCTACCTCTCCCAACTGGCTCAGTGTAAGACACAGAAAATAGATGTGCTATTCAGGAATGTTTGTTTAATCTAAGCTGCTATAATTAATAAACTTAAACTTAAGAATCTATATGTTTATCACACATCATTTTTATTTTACAAAGGAAATATCATTATTTTGAATTATTAGGCATGTAATGATCCTCTTTAAATTTGACACAATTGATGCAAAAACATTGACAAGATCATTTTAAGCAAACAAATTCTTTGAAAGATGCTTATTAACATGATTTATAAAAAATACTCATTTTAGGACCTAGAAAATTCAGAAGACAGTAACACAGATGCAAATACATTAAATATAAATGGATTAAATCATCTTCTAGTGGACCTTTTGTTTTTTATGAAACCGTTCTAACAAAGCACTCATAATGTTTCCTGGTATTCTTTGGTGCTTGTCAATCAAAGCTTGAACAGCATTCTTCGTCTATTAAAAAAACAAAAGGAAAGCTGTTATTCAGTCCTCTCAGGAAGTTCTCACTCATCTTACCCCACTGCCCAATCTCAGTACACACACGCATGTTTCTCACATGGATCTTAATAAGCCTGAAACTACGGTCATCCAAGGTTAATTTCTACACCAGACTGGGATCTCCTTGAAGATGCACCTTAGAATTTCTCTGGCACTCGGGGCCGGCAAGTGGCATGGTGGTTAAAGGCGCTGGACTCCCAGATGGCCGACCACGGTTCAAGTCTCAGACCTGGTGGCTTGCTTTCTCACTTCCTCTCTCTCTCTGTCTCTCTCTGATCAAAATGGAAAATAATAATGATAATAATAATAAATAAAATTAAAATAAAATAATTCTAAAAAAAAAAAAAGAATTTCTCTGGCACTGAGCTCACACAGCCCCTGGGGCCTCACCGGGTCGGACTCCTCCAGTCTTGCACACAATAAACACTAAAATGAACTGAAGAAAACAAATCAGAAAGAAAAAAGTGGTTGTACACTTTTTAGGAGGCAAGTGGAAGATTTAGTTCTTTGCAGCCATCAATGAACTATGGTGTATTTTTCTTTCACTGCCATACTCACCAATTATATCGTGGCATGCAATGGGAAGAAGTGAGGAAATTACACACTCTAAGCTCATTATCTCAATTTCTAGACAGTTTCACAGAAATTTTAATTAAGTAAGAGTGCTGGAAAAGTCAATTAGGATAGATCAAGAAATCTTCTAAAGCTGTTTGTTTCCCATTATATTTCTGGCAGACCTCAGCAATTTTTACCTTAGAAATTGGCAATTTAAAACGTTTATGCACATATATAGTACATGCATGCACATACATTCAAGCTTCCTTTTCAGACTCTAACCTTTAAATAAAATTAGTAAGTCCCGGCTCAAAGATATATTTGGAAATATGCCTCACCAAACCAGTTTTCACATCTATAATGTGAGAACTACTTCGTACGTTATTATCAGGATTCAAGGAAACTGAAATAATGTCTTCCAGTAGTTAGGCCCGTGACTGATACACACGTTATACTCCATAAAGGATATTTCTAAACTTTTTAAAGAGATTTTTTGCCATAGGGCACATGTACTCACCAGAGAGAGGGACAGAGATAGTGAGAGGGAAAGTGAAAAATCACACCCCAGAGGGATGGTCACGCCTCAATCTCTTCTCATCCATTCTCCTCCTAGGATTCTGGGCACACGCATACACACATCTGCTGTGATTTTCAAGCCACCAGGTCTGGGACTTAACCTGTGGTTGGCCATGTGTGTCCAACAACATAGCCACTATGCCATCTGCTGGCCTTCTACTTCTAAACTTTCATTCATTCATTCATTCTGAAATATTAGGAACTCACAATTTAATAAGAAGAATCTAGTATAAAGTAATTTAAAAGTGATCATTTGTTATATACGAGAAGAAAGTGTTCAGAAGTTCATACTTGAGAACCCAGTTGGTGGCCAGTGACCAGAACTGGGTGCATAAATAGTGCACTCCTGAGGGGTAGGGACTCCAAGAACCTGTATGATTTCAAAATGACAAAGGCAGGAACATGAGAGTAAAGGACCCCAAGAAAATAGCAGTTGAACGAATGGTTGGAGCTCAAGGTATGTATTCAAAAGCTGGGTGATAGGTTGACCCCATAGTCTACTGACAGGGGAGTCAAATCCAACGTCACAAACCAAGGTTCAAATCCCAGCCCGAGTGGCTTGAAAAACATGTCTGGAACATGTGTGTGTATGCCCCAAATCCCAATTGGATGAAGAAATTGAGAAGGGATTGTGGTGTCAACATACTTTGCTAGGGGGTGTTCTCTTCCTCTCTCTCTCTCTCTCTCTCTGTTGGTCTCTCCTTGGCAATTGCATGTTCCCTCTAGTAATTAAAAATAAAACAAAACCCAAAAAAGCTGCATAGTACAAGGCTTTAAAATTACGTTTCAATTATATCATATAGAGAGCTACATACCACATGATAAAGTATAGACCTTGTTTAGTAGGAAATTAAGACATCAAAGAAAGACTTCTGGTGAATTAATATCAGGACTGTGTCTCAAGAAAACACAATTCTTGCCTCAGACTCATGCAATTTATAGGGTACTGGCCTCTAGTATTGGAAGCCACATGGTCGACTGTGGGTTTGGATCCCCAGGTTGGCCTGAAAACATGCTGTGTACACATTTCAAGGAGCTGGAGGGCTAAGGAGAAGAGATTGCGGCATGACAAAACTCTGTTGAGGATGCTTTTTTTCTTGCCCTTCCACTCCCTTTTCATGTACACTTATATTATCATAAGAATATACATATGGGGTGGCCAGCAGGTGACATAGTGGTTAAGGCACTGGACTCCACAGGGTTGACTGCAGTTCTAGTCCTGGACCCTGTGACTTGAAAAATCATGCTGGGCATGTGTGCTTGAGTGCTCAAAATCCCAAGAGAATGGAGGAGAAGGACTGCAGTGAGGCCATCACTCCCCAGAGGGGGTGATATTTCTCTCTCTCTGTCTCACTCTCTCTCAGTTCTGCATGTGCCCTATAGCAAAAATCTCTTCCTAAAAGAAAAAAATAAACACACACACACACACACACACACACACACACACACGTATATATAACCCTTGGAAAAATCATCCATGGCCCCTTCTCTCATTAAGTCCAACGACATTCTTTTAATCCTCACTTTACTTGACTTCTCCATCACCACTGGTCACCCCTTTCTTAAACTCCATTTACTTCTGGAACCCTCGTTCTCCTAGTTTTCCAATAGTTCTTGGTTGTTCCTTTTCAATATCCTCATTCTCCCCAAACCAGGCACTGACTGAACCTCCAAAAGCTCAGTAACCTCACCTATCTCCACAGCTGCAGTTACCGCCCACTGGCTTCTGACTCCCAACTGTCTGTCATCGGCCCTTCAGCTTCATACATGTACCTTCAAGATGACTGTGCATGAATGGTTTAATGGCACCTCAAACTCATGCTTAACTGAAGACTAAACCAGCATTCTTTTCTCCATACTTTGGCCTTTCTGCTCCTGTTTCAGTCAATGACACCATTATGAATCTGTCCAAGTAAATCAAAATCTAAGAGACATGCTTAAAAACTCCTGCTTTTCATTCATAATAGCCAGCCCACGGGCAGTACCCATTAGTTTACCTTAAATCTACCCACTTCTTCCTATCTTCTCTCTACCTTAATAATATGAGGAATCTTCAAAGCATTCACAGAAGATAGATATTATGAGAAAACCATGCATAGATTTCAAAATGTTTTTGCATCAAAATGAACATATTTTAATTGCACTTTTCCACAAAATTTCAAAGTGTCTTATATATCCACATAAAAATAACTGTATTTATATGTGGTTATGTGTGTATGTATAAGCACACAGAGAAAGGCAAAGAGACAGAAAGAGACATGGAAAACATGAAGATAGAACAAGAGAGTGATTAAGACTGAAAGAACTTTAAGGAAATAGCCCAGTGTCTTCTGTGACATTATTACAGTATAGGGGGTGGGGGGGTTAAAGGGTGTGAGCACTTGCCAGAAAGACAGAGAGAGAGAGACAGTGAGATATAACCCCCTGGGGGGATGGCCACGCTGCAATCCCCTCTCCTCCATTCTCCTCTCAGGATCTTGGGCACGCACGCACACGTGCCTGGCGTGAGTTTAAACCACCAGTTCAGTCGAGGATTCGAACTACAGTTGACTACATGGGAGTCCAGTGACACTGCCATTATGCCAAGTGCTGGTCCCAATTACAGTATATTTTAATGTATAATTCAACAGAGCTGCAAAATGGCTCTTGGCCACTATCAAATTTCTGAGCTATCACTCATTATTTAAATGAGGTTTCATTCCTACATGTAAATATTAATATGCATGCTAATAATCTCAAATTGTGATAATCCAAGGATCATTATGCTCTAGTGTTCACTTATTAATAATATAGAAGATTGGAAAATCAGAACACATTCAAAAGGAGAATGTCAAGTATTCTTTATTTAAGTATACTTTAGTTCAATAAATATCAACTTACAGAAAAACATATCATTTGTCCAAGGCGACAGTGCTGCTGAGTGGCACAGCAAGGATTAGATTCCAGATCCCTAAACTGCTACACAAGGTTTTTTTTTTTTTTCTTTTATCTTTTATTTTGACTATAAAATAGATAATATTTGTTAAAAAAAAAAAAAAAGTGTTCCTAACCCACTTACCTCCTAGTACACAGGCAGGAAAACTTTTTTAAAGAACAAAATAGAATTCTATCCTCAAGGAGAATGCAGTTGTTAGGGAGCAGCAACGAAATACGGTACATTAAGAACAAGAGTGTGTGGGCAGAAGCAAGGTCAGAGGTTGAGACCTCAGCCTCGATGCAAGGCTCCTGGAGTTCTTGGCGAGGTATTGCTTCCAGATGAGAAAACAAACATGCGGCGTGGAGAAGATGCCCTGGCCCTAAAAGCCAGGGCATGGGGTTTACATTCACAATGTAGGACAGAACTACATAGTGAAGATACTTGAAGAAGCAGCAGAACAACTAGAGGACAAGAAGGTGCACACTGCATCGTTAACATTCTCTTTGTGAAACTTCCTGCAGATCAACTGCTCCAAGTGAACGGTCTCCTTGCATGTAATACGACAGCTGCTTTAGCTGAACGCCCGTTTCGCAGTGACTGAACTTGGTTAGTCCAGTCCAGCAAGGTGTATTACAGTCATTCACGCCTTCTCCCCACCAGTCCTCTCTTCTGGGCCATCCTTGTGGGAGGACTTCAGGTCCTTCCTCACAGAAGCTCACTGTGGCTGTGTGACTGCTTTGGTCCATACAAGGTCAGGGGAGTGAGCCACTTCTAAAATGAAACTACAAGGGCTTCCTCGTGGTCTGCTCCTGAACTCTGCCTTCTACCACACAAATGACAACCATATCCCAGGGCTCGTTTCAGTGTGAATCTCAAGTAAAGAAGACATGGACTGGGGTTGGCCCAAACTACACACAGAGACATCCTGGAATCCTCCTGGTGACGGAATTCCGTGCCTGGCCTCTACCACCAACTGTCTATAGCATAACCCTCACCAACCAACCTACTGCCCGCAGCGACAATGAAAAATGTGTCCAGGTATTGACAAACATACCCTAGGGGGTAAAACCACCGATGGAGAATCACTGATCTAGAACGTGCCTGTAGAACATGTAAGGAAATAATAACATTTTCAATATAATAACTGAGAATAAAAACCTGTCCTAATACTAATAAAGAAAAAAAATTTACCTTTTCAGCTAATTCTTCTGCTGTTATTTTTGGATCGTATGGAATGGGATCACCTAAGTAAGTTCGTAACTTCACTGGAAAACCCCCATACATTGGAGCAAATGGATAGCGAAATTTTTCATAAAGCCACCTAAATAACCCTGTTTTAAAGTTAAAAAGAAATTTAATTGGTTAAATCTCTGCAAATGTAAGTTTCAAATGAATCACCTAAGATTTATAGAAAAGTATCAACAAGAATCACTTCCCTGAAATTAATTCAATAGTTTCTTAAAAGACCAGCTTTTCATCAATTCTAAACATACCACATTAATACAGGATGTTAATAATAAGAGAAATTGGGGGTGGAGAAGGGATACATGAAAACTTCTTGTACTTTCTGCTTAATTTTTCTATAACCCTAAAAATGCCACCAAAATTAAGCTTATTAAATTAAAAGAAGAAACTTTCAAAAATAATGAGGACCGGGACCAGCAGTTAGCATAATGGCTATGTCACTGGACTCCCATGTTAGTCGACTGCGGTTCACGTCCCAGACCCGGTGACTTAAAACTCACACCGGGTGCGTGTGCATGCGTGCCCAAGATCCCGAGAGAAGAATGGAGGAGAAGGGATTGCAACGTGGCCATCCCCCCTGGGGGGTGATTTCTCGCTTTCTATCTCTCTGTGTCTCTCTGTCTGTCTGGCGAGTGCACGCGCCCTATAGCAAAAACCTCTCCCCCACCAAAAAAAAAAAAAATGACTTAAAAACCAGTGACTATTATTGTGAAACAAAGGGTAAAGACTACAACAAAAACCTAGTAGCCAAATGATTCGCATAAAGCCAGACCCATAGCCCAGGTAAGGGAGCCGGATCCCATACAGTCGACTACGGTTCGAATGGGGTCCCAGTGACTGAAACCACAGGGTCATGTTCACATGTGCCCAAAATCTCAATAGGATGGAGGAATGGAAGAGAAGGGGTTGAGACATGGCCATATCCCACAGTGGGGTGTTTATTTTCTCTCTCTCTACATCTGGCAAACACACATGCCCTCTGGCAATTGAAAAAAAGGAGAAAAATTCACATGAATAAAAAACTAACTATAGGCCAGCAGGTGGAGTAGTGGTTAAGGGCACTAGACTCACACACAGTCAACCACAGTTCGAGTCCAGGACCCAGCGGCTTACTTTCTCACCTTCTCTCTCTCACTCTCACTCTGTCCTTCTCTGGTCAAATTAAAACAAATAAACAAATAAAGTTAAAAAAAAAAAAAGACTAAAAAGATAAAGCACACATTTATGTAAACATGAGGCTATAATACAACAAAACTAGAAACATGATTGTAAACTAGGAAAAATAAAACTAATGTAAAACTAATGTATCAAAGCAAGAAGCTACTAATGCTAATGGCCAAATCTAAAATTAATCAGGATTAAATAAAAAAGTGATAGTAAAATAAAATGAACTGTTGGAGTAAATGAAACAAAACCAAAACCATTATCAAAGGAATCCACAAAAGGTAAGCCACACAGAATACAGTCATGGCTTATACTGAATGCTGAAAACAGTGTTTATATATGGAAGAGATGATAAGACTCAGAGTAACAATGAAAAACGATCAAGCTAACAGAAGAAACACCAGATGTTAATCTTTGAGATATTCAACTTCAAAATCAAGAAAAGTAAAAAAGCAGTCAAAAACGATTTTTAAAAATAATTTACAAAAGTAAAATTTCTGGCATAGTTTCTGATTTGCCATTTAAATTTTGAAGAAATAGAAAATTAGAAGATAATTCTACATAGAAAGCTACATAACATCAATCTGCCTTTTTACTTTAACTTAGAAAAACTTAAGACTTAATTTTTAGCAGACTGGTTAGGCACTGTGCATGGGGAGCCAGATCCCACAGAGCCAAACTCCAGGTCAAGTCCTGGCCCCAGTACCTCAAAAAATATTTTGGGCACCTATGCATACATGCCCAAAATTCTGAATGGAGAAAGAAGGATTGTGGTATGGTCATGGCCCATTAAAGGACGCTTTCTCTCTTTGTCTCTCTCTCTGGCAAGAGCATGCATCCTCTGACAATAAAAACCAAACAAATATCAACAAACAGCAACATTATACATAAAAGAAACAATCACAACTTAAAACTCTTTAGAAGAGGATTGTATGCCAATGGGAACGCTAACAGTAATACTGCTAGAGATATAAAATATAATCAATTGAATATAACATACAAACCATAGGGTACAAAAACAAAGTTCGAGAATTTCAAAATGAAGACACAGTGCCGCCTCCCAGCACTGTGGTACGCACTCTGCAGATGAAGCTGGATCCCCTGTGGCCAGACGAGGTCCCAACCTCCACAGCTTGAAAAACAGGCCAGGGGTGCATGTATACCCAGGATCCTGTCAGGATGGAGACTCATACGAGAAAGAATCAGAGTGACCAGGCAAAATTGGAGGTACTTTCTCTTTCTTTCTCTCTCTCTCTCTTACACACCCTCTGGCATCAAAAGGAAAAAACCCAGGTATATGACAAAGAAAAAGCACATCCAATCATTGCTATCCCACGACTACAATAGATTGAAAGTCCCTTTTCCCCCAAATTTACTACTAAGGTGCATGAGCTCACCAGAGAGAAACAGAGACAGTGGGAGGTAAACTGAGAAACCACCCCCACAAAGGGGATGGCCACACTGCAATCCCTTCTCCTCTATTCTCTTCCTGGGATTTTTAGGTAAGCATGTACATGCACCCAACATGATTTTCAAGCTATTTAGGTCCAGGACTTGAAGTATGGTTGGCCATGTGGGAGTCTGGCTCCTTAACCACCATGCCTCTTGCTGGCCCCTAAAATGCTTATTTTTAAGTCTTTGTTTTTCCCCTCTAATTTTGTCAAAGGGCGTGTGTGCTCACCAGAGAGAGAATGAGAGAAAGAAAGATCAAGAAAAGTACCTCTCCGTTGGGAATGGCCATGCTACAATCCCTTCTCCTCCATTTCTCCTTTATTGCAGGATTTTAGGCACACATGATATGTCCAGCATGATTTTCAAGCCACAGGGGCAGGACTTAAACTGCTCGGTCAGCCATGTGGAATCCAGCTGATTTAATCACTATAATACAGGTTGGCACGAAAAGCTTATTTCTTTAATGAATAAATGAAAGATAGGTAATAAAAAATTTTCAATGTAAATATTAGTGTCCAAAATATTTTTAAGGTGACATAAATAAACAAAAGTAAATGATACCTCCTGAAATTCCTTAGTTCAATATTGTACTGTCATCTATTTTTAAGCTATAACTTCTCCAAAGTTAAAAAGACAGTATGTAAATTTTTTCTAAACTTCATCAACATGGTTTAATGCAGAAAAAGTGGTTAAGTGGCATAGAAATTCTAAAATCTCAACACAAATAAGCTTCAGTATATTTATGATAACAAAAGCATCTAAGATCTGCCATTACTTAAAACCAGCTATCATTTAGACTTTAAATAGAAAAACATCTAAATATTATATATCCGTTTTCTAAAGTTAAAAATTCAGAAGGATTCCTTGTAGGGTTCAAAAGCTCAAATGTTTTCAATATCACAATGAATTTACACGCCATATAATTCAGAACTTACTTGTTCCTCCAAGTGATCTAAATCCTTCTCGAATATTTTGTGTAAACATAGGAATAATGGGCTAAAGAAAAGGAAACTTTGAATTAAAAAGTAAATAAATTAATCAATTCAATGTCTCCATTGAGGCAGTAATGCAAAATTTAGAGGGCCTGTTTAAGATTATGACAGTAAGATAATTTTAAAATAAAGGCATGCTTGATAAGTGTGATTTATCAGACTAAATTGAATGTGATCGCTGGAAAAACAAACTGGAAACACTACCCTCCAGTGGTAACACATAATATTTCATTTACCAATTTTCTTGACATTCTACATTAACCTTTGAAACCTAAAATAGAGATCAAGGTAATCATTAACTTCATTAAATAAAAAGAAAGAACAAGATAAATTAAACTGGTTTTAGTGGGCTGCTGAAAAGTATGAAGAAAAGTTCCAAGACAGAGTCTCTGTAAAGGGGAACTTTTATAAATTTAAATTTTATTTTTTATTTTTAAGAATTATTTAATTCTAATTATCATTACCATTTTTAAATTTGCTACAGCACATGTGTGTTCACCAGAAAGAGACAGGGAAATACAGAGGAAGAGAGACTGAAAATGAGACAGTGAGCTGCCAAGCCCGGGACTCAAACTGCAGTTGGCCATGTGGGAGTCCAGTGCCTTAACCACCATGCCACCTGCTGGCCCTGACAGGTCTTTTTTCTTTCCAAGTCACCAGGAGCATGATTTGAACTAGGCAGTCTGTCATGAGATCACGTTCCCTTAACCACTATAATACAAGGCCAGCCCCAAATGACAGGTCTTGACAAGACAATGTCACAGAATAAGTGACACAGCATTTTCTGTGAGCCTATTAAATACAAAATGTTCAACATCGATAAAAAGTATAAGACTCATCATAAAAAAGGAAAGTTATACATGTTAAATAATTCTTTATGTTGTTAATTTTAAAGATGTCTGCCCACAAATTCGTGACTTTTATTTTTTCATAAATATCAATTATTATGACTTTGCATAATGGAGACCTTCAGTAAATGTCATAAAATAATGGATTATGTACTGAAGTATTGTGTAAGGAGATTATGCGATTGTAAATACTGAAGCAGATAAAATATCCAATAAAATGCTTTAAAACACATACAAAATATGCTGAATTAACTGATGTCATAAAGTAGATAAAACTCTGTATGTGTGTGCATGTGTACAGTATCACAACAGACCATCAGTATATGTCTAATACAGAACGACCTGCCTTAATGAGCAGCGTTCGAGATATTTAAGTAAGCTGATGTTGTAAAAGCCATTACTATTCGGGTATGAAGAACAATAAAACATGGCAGACTGAAGGGAAAAAGGTATAGGTATACCTTCATAAAACTTACTATATCGGAACCAGCAGTTGGCATAATGGCTATGTAGTTGGACTCCCATGTAGTCATCCATGGCTTGGTCCTGGATCTGGTGGCTTAAACTCACGCCAGGCGCATGTGCGTGCGTGCCCAAGATCCCGAGAGGAGAATGGAGGAGAAGGGATTGCGGCATGGCCATACCCCTGGGGGGTGATTTCTTGCTTTCTGTCTCTCTGATTCTCTCCATTTTTCTGGTGAGCACGTGTGCCCTATAGCAAAAACCTCTCCAAAAAAACTTATTATCTCACTTACAACAGATCGTTTATGTATTGTCTCTCTTCTTTTACCAAAGACGCCTACCACACTGACCGTGTTTTGTTCACTGCTGTATCCCTAGCAACTAGAACTGTGCCTAAGATAGATTCGATGCTAGTGTGATGCATGAATTAAAGAAGCAATGAATAGGATTGGTCTCATAGCCCAGTCTTTAAGAGAGCTGAATCACACGTGACTGACCAGGGTTTGCATCCTAGCCCAGTGGCTTGAAAAGAATGCCAGGCATGTATGCATGCATACGTGTCCAAAATCCTGCTAGGATGGAGAAATTGAGAAGGGTTTGCAGAATGACCATACTCAATCAGGGAAAGCTTTCTCCCTCTCTCTGTCCTTCTGGAGAGCACATACACTCTCTAACAATTAAAAAAAATTATTTTATCTTTTTTATGAAAAGGAATGAATAGGCCAGGAGGTGGTATGGTGGTTAAGATACTAGATCCTACATGGCCAACTCTCTGGTTCGAGTCCCAGACCTGAAGCCTTGAGAAACACACAGGGTGCAGGTGTGTGTGTACATGTGTGCGCCCAAAATCCCCAGGCAAGAATGGAGAAGGGGCCGCAGTGGGCCATCTCCCCTGGGGGTGATTTCTCATTTCTTCTCTCAGTCTCTCTGGCAAGCGCACATGTCCTATGGCAAAAATCTAATAAAGAAGAAAAAGAATAGGAATGAATAAACAGAGATAATGGTTCTAATGAATTAACTTATATTTATTCTCTGAATACAGAGATCAGAAACAAGCAGCAGTAATCTCAAAACCAGTTAGATAAAGAGAGAAGTTAGGTCTGAGCAAGGACATTTAGAAGAAAAATAGGGAGGCAAAGCATTAATGGCACAAAGAAATGTGGTATTATCTGTTGAAGATATTTTGTAGTTTTATCGACTGTACTAGAGAGAAATGTTCACTTGATGAAATATTCATTTTGTAAGCCAAATAATAATGTGATTGAATGTGTAAAATAAAATAAAATTTTAAAATGTTCATTACTAAAAAAAAAAGAGAGAGAGAGAGAGAGAAGTTAGATTTTTAAAAATTTTAAAAAGCCATCAGCTGGAAAATTTTCAATTTGATGGAATTAGTTCACAAAGCTAAAACATAAGAAAATAAAACTCTTTCATAAAAAATTCAGATTACAATGTAGGGTATCACCATTAGTTTTATAACATAAGAGGACAGCTGAAATTCTAATGCTTATAAAATGTCTTCAGAGTTGAGAACAAGAACATTTGCACAATAAGAACAGAACCCTTCCAGCCTGTGGATACACTTGGCCTCCTGAGCAGCACTGCTGGGTTTCTGCTATGGCCTTGCACGCTCCTGGAAATGTGTCCTGAAGTACGCGCTCAGTGGGGACCACTCAGGCTGAGCATCATTCTGTACAGAGCTCATTCCCGGAGCCTGGACTCTGGAACCACTCGTAGGAGAAAGCTCACCCTGGCAGGCCAGGTGCTGCAGGCTGAAGTCACAGCATGTGGCTTCTAAACTTTCCTCCAAACTGGCATCTTGAAAGCCACCTCACGACCTTGTGGTACATTCCTCACTGCTCTGCTCATGTCCACGTGGCACATAAGGTGGGTGCATTCACGACCTAGCATGCGATTCTGTTTACGCCTACATGGGTGTCTCCGTGACGTTTGCGGGTGCACACGGAGGGTGAGGTCGTACTTTTTATAACTATCCTTGGGCAATCGATGCAGCATGCTCTTGAAGTGTTCGTGCTGTCACTAACGTGTGAACTGTCAGACAAGTTACTTACCACTACTAAGGCTCCCTTTCTTCATGTTTAAAATGACAATAACATCAATTATCCTCATTGCTAAGGTTTTTTAATGCATTAAATGAGATAATACATACAATCAATTTTATTAAAACAAAATGCTATGTTCTTTTTCATTGGTTATTTATTTATTTTATTTATTTTTAAAAAAAGAATTATTTTAACTCTATTTTATTTTTATTATTTATTTATTTAAATTTGACCAGAGAGAGAGAGAAAGCAAGCTGCCGGGTCCAGGACTTGAACCACGGTCAACCATGTGGGAGTCTAGCACCTTAACCACCATGCCACCTGCCAGCCCCATGCATTGGTTATTTATTCAATTAGACTAAATGGACTAATTTTTTGACCCTTATTTAGATATGAAGATACCTAAAGATTCTTGTAAAAATTCTCATCAGTAATTCACAAAATAAGAGCAATTTATATTGTATAAGAAAGGCTGCCACATTCAAATGCACCTTAATATTTTCTACTAGTATTTTGTGAACTCACACTGACAATGTGGATTTTCCCCCTTAATTTCTGTTTCTATGTCACAATAAAATGTAGTTAATCCTGCAACAATGGTCTTAAATGTTTGCTCATAGCTTATGATAATTTTATAAAGCCTATTAAGGGATTTTCCAGAGGGGACATTTGTGCCATTTACGACTATATACACACGTTACTGGAGTGTTCCAGGAGCGTGGAAGGCCCCTTCGGTCTCGGACGTCAGCAACTCACTGTGAGATGCAGTCAGGGGCGGCAACAGCCCCGGTTGCCTGGAGTCCTGAACTGTGTGCTCTGCTCTGCGGCTGCTTGGCATGTCCCTTCCATCTCTGCATCTCTCTGTACCTGAGTCTCCTCCTCTGTAACACTGGAATAATTACATGCGCCGTCGCCTTCCTGGACAGGAACTCCAAGATGAACTACAGGGTGCTAGGGTGGCACACGATGATCAGACCTTTAATGCTGTCTTATGAATCCACAATGCTACATTTCCGTTAGCTGTTAAATTTACAAAACACTATTTCTAAGCTCTTTGAAGTTTCGTACAAGTCTTAATTATCTAGATTATCTTAATTCTCTAGAAATTCTGTTAAGGACTGGAAAAAGTTCTTTTTCTATTATCACGTCTTTCCGGCAATAATGTTGCTTTAAACTATAAATGGAAGGATAAAAAGGAATTAGAATCTCATGAAAAATTATGTGATTTGAAATTTATTTTACAATCTTAAACTTTTGAAGAAATAATTCTTACAAAATGTTAACTTGAAAAGTGAACTATCTTTGTTAGGTTTTAGCTTTTATCACTGCCTTCATATACATTATACTAGTTATTCTTAATTTTCTGTACAACTGCATATACATTTTTATATTCTGTATTACTCATATAAGTTTTTGTTGTCTAAATAAGCGCTTAAGGCTATGTAGAAAATAAGTAAAATATAAATTAACTTTATCACTATTAACGTAAATTATATTCAAAAGGCTCTTTCCACGAGTGTTTAACATTTGGTGTCTTTCTAAAAAGTCAATTTAATTCAACCACACTTAAAAGTCTAACCAATGTGGGTCACTTGTACTAGGGATTTAGAATATAAAATGAAAGCTTGCTCTTGGGGAGCTTATAATCTACTATAGGGCAGTACTGCTTAAATTACACTACTTATTTTTTAAAAGTACTACTTACTATTAAACACTAGGCAAGTACATTCACTCGTACTAGGATCACATTATTAAAGCACTAGAGCAGTGACTTACACATACAAGTGCATCAGAAAGAGGGCCAGCAGGTAGCATGGCGGTTAAGGGTGCTGTGCTCCCACGTGGGAGCTGGCAGTGGCATGGCGGTTAAGGGTGCTGTGCTCCCACGTGGGAGCTGGCAGTGGCATGGCGGTTAAGGGTGCTGTGCTCCCACGTGGGAGCTGGCAGTGGCATGGCGGTTAAGGGTGCTGCGCTCCTACACGGCCTACAGCAGTTTGAGTCCCGAATCTAATGGCTTGCTTTCTCATTTTTTCTTTCTCTCCCCCACCTGCAACTCTGTCACTCTCTGGTCAAATTAAAATACATAAATAAAGTTAAATAATTCTTTAAAAAATCCATTAGAAAGAATAGCTCAATCATTCTATTGCATTATAAACTTTGCAATTAAAACATGAAGAGAAAACATCCCCTTTTCTTCAAATACTGCTCTCAGGTTAAAATAAGTCATCCAAAATCTCTTCTCTTTTTAGCCAACAGTCCCTTGGGGGAGATTTCTCTCTTTCTGTCTCTCTGTCTCTCTGTCTCTCTCTCTTTCTGGTGAGCACATGTGCCCTATAGCATAAATCTCTCTCTAAAAAATAAAAATGAATACATAAAAAATGTATAACTGAAGGAATATGTAGTTATTTGTACAAAATTACATATCTGGTTTAAAAAAGCTAGGTTTTGATGCTCGGACAGGGTCTCACTGTGCTGCCCAGAGCAGTCTCAAGCTTCCTACCCTACCTTAGCCTCCTCAGGTCAGTAGAATCACATGTACATGCCACTGCATCTGGCCTTTTGGATTTTAAAATGTAAAATAAAATCTACTGGATATCTGCCAAATTTCCAGACTAATTTATTTTTTAAATGGCTTCCTAAGCACAAGGAGCATTTCTCTATTAGTACCTCATCTACGGTTACATATACTAAGTTTGTTTGTAAGTAGTGCAATCAAAGTAAGTTCTTACATACTTCAGATCACTAAGCATTTTCTAGTTTAAGTAAGCTTTATAATGATAGTTAATTCTCTACAACTCACCACTTTTGCATCAATGGCAACCTGTGCAAAGCCTTTACGATTACCCCATACGATGCTGTAGGTTTCATCGCTAATCAGGGCTTCTCGGACTCCACCTGGTGAAATAGCTAACAAGTGACCATTCCTCAGAATTTCCACACATTTTTCTCTTGGTCCATGTAGAGCACAAAATACATCAAGTAATAAACTAAACCCTGTAAGAAACAAGAGCACAAGGAGATATCTTAATAATTGCTGTTTGTCGTTCAATTCTTTTTTTTTTTTTTAGAGATTTTCACTGTAGGGCGCGTGCGCTCGCCAGACAGACAGAGAGAGACATGGAGACAGAAAGCGAGAAATCACCCCCCAGGGGGGATGGTCACGCCGCAATCCCTTCTCCTCCATTCTCCTCTCGGGATCTTGGGCACACACGCACACGCGCCCAGCGTGAGTTTTAAGCCACTGGGTCCAGGACATGAACCACGGTCGACTACGTGGGAGTCCAGCGACATAGCCATTACGCTAACTGCTGGTTCCCTGTCGTTCAATTCTTTAAGAGCAAAAATCATCACAACCTACGTAATTTTCTTTTTTTTTGGAGAGGTTTTCACTATAGGGCACGGGTGCTCACCAGACAGAGAGAGACATATAGACAGAAAGCGAGAAATCCCCCCCCAGGGGGGATGGTCACACTGCAATCCCTTCTCCTCCCTTCTCTTCTCGAGATCCTGGGTACGCACGCACATGTGCCCGGCATGAGTTTTAAGCCGCCAGGTCTGGGACGCGAACCGCGGTCGACTACGTGGGAGTCCAGCGACATAGCCATTACACTAACTGCTGGTTCCCAACCTACGTAATTTTCTATCTGTGCTTAAATCAGTACACATTTTTATTTAAAAAAAATCAACAATAACTCTTCAGTTTAACAGTTAAGATAAGTTGGTTTTTGCTTTTTTAAAAAATTTTTTGCCTAGGACATGTGCACTTACGTGATAGAGAGGGAAGTGAGAACTCACCCCCCAAGGGGGATGACCACACCACAATCTCTTCTCCTTCATTCTCCTTTTAGGATTTTAGGCACATGTGTACATATACCTGGCATGATTTTCAAGCTGCCAGGTCCAGGACTCAAACTGTTGTCGACCATGTGGGAATCCAGTGCCTCAACCAACCATACCACCCGCTCGCTAATCCCCAATGTGAGATAAACATTGTTGGTGAAGTAACAGCTACAACTTGCTGACGACCTGCTATCTGACTGTTACACAGTCAAACTCTTCATTAAAACTCCAAACAACCTTGGAGAACAGGAATTCTGTTCATTTTAGAGTCGAAGACATTTGGGCCCACAGAGAAGCAGCTTGGTCCAAGTCACACGCCTAGAACATGGCAGGACAGAGATTCCAGTCCAGATAGGTCTAATGCAAAGCCCCTAGCAGTACATCTCATAGCCAAACACGGTCTCATTAGAGCAATCAGGAAAGGTACCCTATTGACAACCACAGATCTAATCTCCCCTTAATGCTACGTAAGAGTCACTTGGGACCAGCATATGGCATAGCAGACATGTCACTGGATTCCCAGATGGCAGACCACAGTTTGAATCCTGGACCCAGTGGCTTGAAACTCATGCTAGGCATGTGTGCATACATGCCTAAGATCCTAGAAGGAGAATGGAGGAAAAGGGATTGTGGCATGGCCATTTCCCCAGGGGATGATTTCTCACTTTCTCTCTCACAGTCTCTGTCTCTCTCTCTCCCTGGAGAGTGCAAGGATCCTAAGGCAAAAACCTCAAAAAAAAAAAAAATCACTAAAGAGGCCAGCAGGTAGCATGGTAGTTAAGGCACTAGATTTCCACACAGCCAACCATGATTTGAGTCCCAGACCTGGTGACTTGAAACTTGGGCACATGTGTGCCCAAAATCCCAAGAGGAGAATGGAAAAGGGATTCGGGAATGATTTCTCACTTTCTATCTCTGTCTCTCCAACGAGCACACTCATCCTAAAGCAAAAAAAAAAAAAAAAAAAAAAACTTCTCAAAAAAAAAAAAAAAAAAACCGGCC
>NW_006159504.1:3890774-3894016 GCF_000334495.1 Tupaia belangeri chinensis | reverse complement strand
AGAGGAAGAGGAAAAAAAACATATATATGTGCATAAGCAAGAAAGTAGAAGTGGAATATTATTGATGATAACATGCTTGATTGGGTCACTGTGCAGTTTATTCTAGATGGGAAATTACATTTAGTACGTTGTGATGATGCTCAGGGAATGAATGTTAGGGAAAAAAGAAAAAAAACGAAAACAAAAAACAAACAAAAAAAAACGGTTAAACTATTCGTACCATTTAAAAAAAAAAATTGGATATTTGATGGCTGCAGTGAGCGGTATGGGCCCAGTTGGGTTCTACTTTATAGTATGCTCTTTTTACCCAATGGGGTTTAGGCCTAAAGTCAGACTTGAGTTCATGTAGAGGCATGTGTCAGCTGTGATAACTATTGGAGAGACTTAGACTAATTAAGATCACTGACAGATCATTTGGGGAGGGGTGAGGCACGGAGGGCAATCGGGGATGACAGGGACAATGTGGGAGGAGGATGGGTCATAACAGAGGGAGGGGGATGGGGAATCTAGGATGGCAAAACAAAAGGCAAGGTATGCAGGACACAAGAATTGGGAAATTATTTGCTGAGAACATATATGTTGACGTGCTTGATTGAGCCAATGCACAGTGTATTTTGGATGGAAAATTCATTTGTGTGTTGTGATGGGAAAAAATTATAATAAAAAATAAACTATAAAAAAAAAGAGAGAAGAGGATAGAGAAAGATAACAAGTGAACAATAGAGAGGATGTTAGTGAGAAACAGATATGGTTTATTAGGTCCATTTTGATAATGTTGTCAAAGAGAACAATGTTCAACAGAGGAAATAAGACTTTTAGGTGGTTTGCACACAAAATGGTGGAAAAATGCATCTGTAGGATAAATAATGATCTTCCAAATACTAGCAAAGAGACACTCAGTAATGAAAGAAATTTAAAACAAAAGAACATTTTTTGAAAAAGAAAGAAATAGGGAAATCAGGAGAAGAAACCGATCTGAGCAAAGAAGAGATGATGAAGAACAGTTTTAAAGTGTGGAATTTGGAGAAAATAAATTTGCATGTAGATATCCAGAAAAAAAAAAAAAAATCACTCAAGTGAATATGGCTCTGATGTGATTGGTCCTGCCCAAATTGGAAGACTATAATCAAATCTACTAAAATTAAAAGATGATGTTAATTCTACAAAGAGAATTTTTTAAATAATGGGGCCACCCCAGAGCATAGTAGTGAAGCCTTACACAGAAAGTCGGATTCCATGTGGCTGAGCCACAGGTCCAGCTCCAGCCCCAGCAGCTTGAAAAATACGCCAGGTGTGTGTGCGTGCATCCCGGGGCCCTGAAGGGACTGAGAGGGAGGAAGGACTGCGAGACGAGCACACACCACTGGTGGGGGCGTTCTCACTCTCTCCCTCTCCCTCTCTCACTCTCTCCCTCTCTCTCTCTCCCCCTCTCTCTCTCTCCCTCTCAGGTGTACATGCCCACTGTCATAAAAATAAAATAAATAGCAAACATTATAAGAAAGTCAGGGTATGTGACTCAGGAACAGCTAATTCTAAGTCTTAATGTTATCCAGCTTTTCAAATTACAACTATTTATGGATGAAAGGAATAATCCCATCAGTGATTAAGTATTTTAATCGAATCCTAGTCAGGGACTTTGGAAGACTGATGTCAGGATGCATTAGTCCTTGAGACTGGGAAATACAGGGATGGGTGCTAAAAGCTGTCCAGGCCAACCAAGCTTGCGGGTTTACAGATCTGAAGCAAGATTATAAACATTAGGTAGACACTCTGCCTTATTTTCAAAGCTCAGATTTAATGAGATGCAGTCTCATAATGAACAGAGAAGGCTTCCCTTTAACTGCAAAATAAAATATAAAATCTTCTCTTGCACTCTATGAATTATAATGATTTTATACCTTCAGAAAGCAATGAAGGGCTTAAAGTAAATCAATGTCAAAATATTGAAATGATCATTAAGGAGGACAATGTTTTGAAAATAAAAAAAAAGCCAAAAGCTAAGATTTATATAACATTTTTTAAAAAACGAAACAAAAAAGAGAGAATTGGTTAAGTAAATATTTTAATCGTAATTAGAACTGTTCCTTTCAGGCCCAGCTGCAGTGGCCCAGACGTGGGTGCTGTTGTGCTGGGGCCGAGGCCACACCAGAGGCCTGGGTTCACTTAGCCCAACATAGGCAGGGCGGGTACAGCAGCCCTAGCAGGCTGGAAGGCTGGGGCAGGAGAATCACAACACAAAGAGACCCTGTCAAAAATGCCTCTCTCGCTGGCCCCATACCACAGCGGGTAAGCTCTGTGCACTGCGAGCCAGATCTCACGAGGCTATCCATGACTCAAACCTTGGCCCAGGCTGTGTGAAAAAAACACTGGGTGCAAGTGCTTGCATGCCCAGGATCCTGACGAGATGGAGAAATGGAGGGAAAAAGAATTACAGCGTAACCACGCTCTACTGCGGAGTGCTATATCTCCCCTTCGGCAAAACAAAGAACCCCAGGCCCAGCGACAGAGGTGGTCATGCTAAAACACTGTGCTCCCTACGCTGGGACCACAGGGAGGCCCAGTTTGAAGGCCTCGTTCTACCTGAAAACTAGGCATGGTGGAATGCTGGTGTATCCCTACAATCCCAGCAACCTGGAGAGGCTAAGGCAAGAGGATCTCAACAGTGAGACCCTATCAAGACAAAAAGAACAGAACACTGCATAATACAAGTATGAAAATACGTGAATTAAAAATGAAGTAAAATAAATCAAAATGATAACTGGTTAAGTTAGAATGGTAAGATCATAACGTTCTTCTATAATTTCCAAATCTATCATAAAGTGATACTGTTCTTTATAAAGGAAAACTTTACAGCCAATTTAATTTATATACCAAGTATAAATAGTTTTAGTTACACAAGGACATTCACAGCATTAACTGTGGTTCTGAAAGGCGCGGAAGTCATTCTCCACTCAGCCTGTGTTTGTCTGGCTGACAGATCGGCTGTGTTTTTATTACTGGAGAGAACATACAATAAACCTTCTAGGCCTGTCTCTAGCGATTCTGTGACATAAAAAAGTAAGACTTGGGGCCGGCAGGCGGCTTGGTGGTTAAGGGCACTAGACTCCCAAATGGCAAACAGTGGTTTGAGTCCTGAACCTGGAGGCTTGCTTTCTCTCTCTCTCTCTCTCTCTCGTTCTCTTTGACTCTTGCAATCTGTCCCTCTCTGGTCAAATTAAAATAAATAAAGTTAAATCAAATAA
>NW_006159504.1:3884303-3890687 GCF_000334495.1 Tupaia belangeri chinensis | reverse complement strand
TGAAACTCACACTGGATGCGTGTGCGTGCCCAAGATCCTGAGAGGAGAACGGAGGAGAAGAGACTGCAGTGTGGCCATCCTCCCTGGGAGGGGTGATTTCTCACTTTCTGTCTCTCTTGTCTTTCTGGCGAGCACACTCACCCTATAGCAAAATCCTCTCCAAAAAATAAAAAAGAAAAAAAGAAAATCTCAATAAGTTTATTAAGAATTAAAAAAACAACTCCTATTACATAAGAAATAATTCAGCTAATTAATCTTTTCAAAAAGGTGCAATGCCTTTATGAATAGATTAAAAAGAATATCATCCTTAGTCTTAGAGTTATAAGGTTACCAGGTAATAAGGCATGTGTAAAGCCAGAGACACAGAAAGTGAGAAATCATCCTCCGGGGGACAGCCACACCACAGTCGCTTCTCCTCCACTCTCCTCTCATGATTTTGGGCATGCATGCACATGTACCCAGTGCATTTCAAACAGCTGGGTCTGGGACTTGAACTGCAGTTGGCCACATGGGAGTCCAGTGCCCTAACCACTATACACCTGCTGAAAGAATATACTCTTCAAGATAGAATAATTACGTTAGCATATAAGGGCAAAATACAGTTGACTAATAAACACACAGTGTGAACAGTACAGTTCTGTCCACTTATTCTCAATTTTTTTTTTTCAATAATCATTGGAAAATACAGTACGTACTATAAGTGTACTTTCTGGTCCTTACAATTGCAATATTTTCTTTCCTCTAACTTACTTTATTACAATAACACAGTATATAATATATGTGATATACAAAATAAGTGTCGTTCAATTGTGTTATAGATAAAGCTTCCAATCAGAAGTTGGCAATTATGAGCAAATAAGTTTTGGGGGAGTCAGAAGCTTTCTGCAGATTTTCATGTGTATGTAGGGGGGAGTGTCCCTAACAACTGCTTGGTTGAGGATCCACCATATATTCTGGCTACTTTTTTTTTTTTTAACTAATTTTGATTTGCTCTATCAAACTAATTACAGGAAACGTTAAATTCCAAATCAGCATTTCATGGAAAAATTAATCATTTGAAAAGCTAACTACTTTCTATACCAAAATATAATTGTTTGGCACAATTACAATTTATTTTTAAAGTTCAGAAGGCATCATAGGAAAATATAACTAAATATCTGTTAATAAAAAATGAATTGGATAATATTTTTGGCTACAACATTTTTATTTTCAGATATATTGTCTTTCTTTTTCTTCTGAGAGATTTTTTGCTTTAGGGTGTGTGCAGTGACTAGACAGAAAGTAAGAAAACACCCCTGGGGGGACGGCCATGCCACAACCCCTTCTCCTCCATCCTCCTCCTGCAATTTTGGGCACACATGTATGTGCCTGAGTGAGTTTCAAGCCTCCAGGTACGGGACTCAATCCGTACCACCCATGTGGGAGTCCAGTACCTTAACCACCCTGCCACCTGCTGGCCCTCAGATATATCTTCTAGGAGGATAATTAGATACTCCAAAACTCGAGTTCATTACCCTAGAAAGACAAAAAGCTTTTCCAAATGAGGCAAGAAAGCTGAAACATGGAGAATATCACATAATTTGATCCTGTCAATCCAACATTTTTGTATCACAATCTATGGTGGAAATTTACCTGGAATTTTAAAGACAAAGTGATCAGCTACTACTCGGCAAGTTCTGCCTTTATGGATAAAAATTTTGGCCATGAAGTAATAAAAATCTATGGGAATTGCTCCATGATAAAAAATGATAAGTGCTGGTCCTTCTTCTGGTATTTTTTCCATTCCATGAACTTCATAACCTGTTTAAAAGACAAAATGCAGATACTTAAAATATATTTACTAACTTCTTTCTTCTAAAAGTGGTCAGTATCTATGGTCAGTTTCCTTTCCATTTCCCTCCTTCTTCCCCCTCTCTCCCTTTCCTTCCATCCTACAGCCGTTAAGTGGGCCAGACTGAAGTAGGTGCCCATGTGGAGAGGTGGCCTGGCCTGAGTGCTGGCGCCAAGGCAGGTGAGGACAGCACCCACACACGGTGGCCCAGGAGGGAAGTCAAGGCGGAGCGGTGCCGTGAGAGCCCCCACACGGGAAAGAACCTGCAGAGGTGGGTCAGGGTGGAAGGGGAGCTGAGAGGAGAAGCACAGCCAAGGGCAGGGCAGCATGAGGGCCACGAAAACCAGCTCATTCCCAGTCTTTCACAGACAGCATTGCAACGAGCACCCCTTTATGTGCACCCCTGCGCACTGAGACATGGGAGCACCACAGGAGCAGATGCTAACACAGGCAATGCTTCGGTCAGATACGTCCGTCCACCTTCGATTACAGCCGATACCACCAAACTGTCTCCCACCAAATTGCTTTTCCGTAAGATCGCATTTCTCCATCCTCATCCTTCCATGCTATAAAATTTCATTTTTGCAATTCTTTAGGGTACAAATGGCATCTCAATGCCACTTTACATTTTCCTGATTACTAAGGGAGCTTGTGTATCTGTTATAATTACTGGACATTTATATTTCCTAATTCCACCCTTAGGCCCTTTCTAAGTGGATATTTTTTAGTAGTATTTCCTAAAATACACTGTAAATAAGTTGTGCCGCTCTGCCCCATTAGTTAACATGTCTTTTAGCCGTGTTTTGTAAAACAGTTTTTGCTTTTGTCTTAAAACTTCCCTATTTGAAGTTCTTCAAATATTTTCCTGCTTTTTTTTTGAAATACTATCTTTATTGTTCAAAAGATTCATTTTTCTGGACTCTTCAGTCTGTGTGATTTGTTACAATCCTTTCTCTATATCAATACCACAATCTGAATTATTGTAAATAATGTTAAAATGAGCTTGATATAGGGAAAATATTTTACTTCAAACAAAATGATTACAGGTGGTGCACGGGCAGTCACTAACTTTCTGTTAATCCTACTTCCGCTTCCCTTTAGGAATGGTAAGTTTGTTCACGGACTCACTTGCTTCTTGCAGGCCCTGCTCATTTTCCAGGACAATGCTGAACAGCAGTGGTAACAGCTTCGGTCCTAGTCCCTACTGACAGGGACTGCTTCTGCATTTCTCCACTTCTCCATCATGTGTATTTGTCGAAAATTCTGGTCATTCCCTAATTAGTTCAAGTAGTACTCTTTTTTCTTTTTTTGGGAGAGGTTTTTGCTATAGGGTGCATGCGCACGCCAGACAGAAAGCCAGAGACAGAAAGCGAGAAATCACCCCCCAGGGGGGATGGCCATGCCACAATCCCTTCTCCTCCATTCTCCTCTCGGGATCTTGGGCACGCACGCACACGCGCCCGGCGTGAGTTTAAGCCACCGGGTCCGGGACACGAACCGCAGTCGACTACGTGGGAGTCCAGCGACATAGCCACCACGCTAACTGCTGGTCCCTCAAGTAGTACTCTTAATCCTCATCTGCCAAGACTTTGATCACAAATACTGAACTTCATAAAAATCACTTTAAAGTGAATGACCCACAAATCTCCCAGTGTTGATGACAAGATTGTGCCAGTCCTTGCGGAATAAACTGTAGCACCACAGTTTTCCTGGGCCTGAAACAGCTTATTTAAGCTGGGTATCATTTGTTCCTTAAATGTTTGGTAGACTCCATGTGCTCTGGACCCTTAACTCTGGACACTGCTCTAATTTGTCTATGATTACTGGTCAATTTTGGTTCTCTCTTCTTTTCGAGCTAATTTTTTATCATTCCTATTTTCCCAAAAGACTGATATAAGATTCAATTACTCTTTAAATACCGTGGGATGAAACAGTTACTTACATACTTTCCTCTACTCATTCTTTAACACTTTGTTCAAACGCTACCTTCTCCGTGAATGACGTTTTTATGTTCTGTCGTACAGCAAAAGGAAGTATTTACTGAGCCTTTACATGCTAGAGGCTGGCACTGGATCTGTCATCAAACCCTCCCCGAAACCCTCTGCTGAGGAGGAAACCTAAGCGTGGAAGGCTTTTTAACTTACCCTCGTCACACAGTGGGGGCAGGACAGAAACCACACCTGCCTATCGCCAGAGTCCTGTGTTCTTGCTCCACACCACACTCCCTGCTACAGGTATGTATGTGCTAACCTACAGACGTTAATTTTCACAGGCTGGTTGTAATTTATTAATGATTTGAAAGTCAATGTAGTCAACCGTGAAATCTCTTTAGGAATGTCTAGCACTTTTCTTTTCAAATAAGAGTAGAACAGAAAAGAGTAGATCACATGTAGAAAGTAGATACACTTTTCATAAAATGGTACATACATGGGAATGTATTCTATATAGCAAAATGAATTTACTAGGGGGACCAGCAGATGGCGCAATGCTTACGTCACAGGACTTCCATAGTAGCCAACTGCAGTTTGTGCCCTTGGCCCACTGTTTTAAAATCACGCCAGACACATGTGCATGCCTGCCCCAAATCCTGAGAGAATGAAGCAGATTGTAGTGTGGCTATGCCCCCAGGAGGTGATTTCTCACTTTGCAGTCTCTCTCTTTCTCTGTCTCTCCAGTGACTGCATGTGCCCTATAGCAAAAACCTCTCTCTCTCAAAAAAAAAAAAAAAAGTATTTACTAGGAATAACAGTAAAATTGAAAGCCTTGAACTGTTTTTTGTTTGTTTGCTTATTTGTTTTTGTTTTTGTTTTTTTGAGAGGGTTTTGCTATAGGACACGTGTACTCGCCAGAAAGACAGGAGAGAGGGGCTGGCAGGTGGCATGGTGGTTAAAGGTGCTGGACTCCCACATGGCTGACCTCAGTTCAAGTCCCAAACCTGGCAGCTTAAAACTCATACTGAGTGTGTGTGTGTGCACGCAATGACCAAAATACCCGGAAGAGAATGGAGAAGATTGTGGCATGGCCATCGCCCCAGGGGGTAATTTCTCACTTTCCGTCTGTCTCTCCAGCAAGGAAACGTGCCCTACAGCAAAAATCTCCCCAAAAATAAAGGGAATGGGTTCAAAGGTTCAGTTTATATGAGATGATTTTTTAAAAAAGAAACAGAATATGCTATTTCAACATATAATAACCTACATCATGTTTTTCGTTTGGGCTCTTTATGGGCTAGCACAAGCCATTATTCCAACTGCTGGTCCCTTAAACTGTATTTTTAATATACTAGGCCCTTGAACGTAATGTGCTAAGGTGAACTTAATAACAATCGAGAAGCAGAAAGAGTATTTTAGTGTCTTCCAGATTATTGGAGAGTCTCCATAATCATTTTTGCTGATATGTGTGGAATCTTAGTATATAATAGAAACTATGCTAAACACTTTAAATGAAATTTCACAGAATTCTTACAATAATCCATTTTATTGAAGATGAAATAAGGTTCAGAGACCTCCAAAATACTGAGACCGAAGCCATTTTAAATCTGTGGTGTGTCCTGGAGCATTCAGGGTCCAAGGCAACTCAAGCTATGCTCTAAACCAAATTTTCTAGACCCCCAAAACACTGAGACAGGTAGAGGAGCCTCTGTCCTCTTTCTGCCTGTCTCTCTCTTTAAATAACTTTTTTTTTTTTAATTTAAAAATACTTCTTCTCACCTCAGACCTTTTCTTTCTCTTGCTAATTTCAGAAACCATTTTAAATCTGAGGTGTGCCCTGGCATGTTTGTGATGTGGTTTTCATTTTTTATCTTTCAAAATAAAGATTTCTTTTTCTCTTTTTTTGTTGTTTTCATCCACTTTTTTTTTCTTTTCTTTTCTTTTTTTTTTTAAAACCTTATTTTCCCCCTCTGCTCTTCAGTCTCCATATACTGTGTCTAGACAGGCCTACATGCCCCACAGTCAAGCATCTGAATACTTTTAGGGTTATTGAAATCCTCAACACTTATTGAACCTCCTGCCTTAAGGGAGAAACTGCTTTTTATAAATCTGAATGCAAAATCTTTCTGTGGATACCACGCTGCAAAACACAGCAGAGAGATTTTGTCACAGAATGACCTGAAACCACAGCAAAAGGGAAAGAAATATGAGAAACCAAGAAAATATTTCTCCCCTAAGGGAAAAGAACAACCCTTGATCATCTACAGATAGTATAGTGGAACTCATGGAAATTTCCAATAGAGATTTCAGAATATTCGTAGTGACAAAACTCAGTGAGATTCAAGAGCTGAGAGACAATGAACTCCAGAAGAAGCAGGAGAAAAGAGACGAATTGCAGGAGGTGAGGAAGTTCTTACATGATCTGAAAGAGGAAATACACACCATAAAAAAGAATCAAATGGAACTGTTAGAGATGAAGGCAGCAATACAGGAAATGAAAACCTTCCTCGAAATTATTAAAAGTATATTAGTCCATGGGACCAGCAGTTAGCGTAATGGCTGTCACTGGACTCCCATGCAGTCACCGCGGTTCGCGTCCCGGACCCGGTGGCTTAAACTCATGCC
>NW_006159504.1:3876245-3884233 GCF_000334495.1 Tupaia belangeri chinensis | reverse complement strand
CCCTGGGGGGTGATTTCTCGCTTTCTGTCTCTCTGCCTCTGTCTATCTGTCTGGCGAGCGCATGTGCCCTAGAGCAAAAACCTCTTCAAAAAAAAAAGTATATTAGTTTATGCAGAAGATCAAATCTTAATGTTGAAGACAAAACCTGTGACCTAGGAAAAATGACCCCCAAAAAAGAGAGAAAGTAACCAAAAAAATAAGAATACTATATAAGAAATACTAGATACCATCAAACATCCAAACATCTGGATAACTGGCATCCCAGAAGGCGAAGAGACTCATAAGGACATTGATAATCTATTCCATGAAATCCTGCAAGAAAACTTTCCAAACCTAGAGAGGCACTCGAAGATCCAGTCCCAAGAAATACAAAGGGCTCCAAATAGAATCAACTCAAGATGATCTTCTCTAAGGCTTATCATAGCCAGATTGGCCAAATCCACAAAGACAAGATTCTAAAATTGCCAAAACAGAAATGCCAGGTTACTTATAAGGGTTATCCCATTAGGCTAACATCAGATCTCTCGTCAGAAACAATGCAAGCAAGGAAAGAATGGAAAAATATACTCAGTGTTAAGTGAAAAACAGTTTCAACCAAGAATACCATACCCAGAAATACTATCTTTCATATGGGAAGAAATATAAAAAACATTCTCAGATAAACAAAACCTGAACGAATTTACCAACACCAGACCAGCTCTTCAAGAAGTTCTGAAAGGTGTACTTTACCAGGAAAACTAAAGACACACAGACAGAAATAAGAGAACAAAAACCAACCAAGAAAATGACCAACTTAATGCTAGAGACAAGAAATATCAATAATAACATTAAATGTTAAGTTCTGGGATTTAAACAGAAAGACTGGAGCACAGTAACACTGCAGGAGAGATTAATTACATAAAAGAGTGAACTGGTGAAATAGAATTTTATGTCTTTTGATGAAAACATTACTGATTTTTTACTATGCTTTGTTTTCTAGGATTTTGCTTTCTTTTGAACTGTTGATAGGTTCAGCAATTTGATAAAATGTTTTTCTTTGTTTGATAAATTTTTCTCCCTTCCTGATCCCTCTAGAATTAGGAAATATTTGGGAGAATTCTTATTTGTGGCAGAATGGTTATTTGCATAACTTCAATAATACCTGTTGCCTTGAATCAGAAACTGTAAATACTCGTTATTGGACAGGGCTCTGACTAGAATGTCATAACTGAAGATTAAACCACAAATCTATGCAACTAAGGTGGATCTCAAGTAAGCCAACAGAAGCTCTTGGAAAGATGGCCTGGCACCATAAACAGCTCTGCCTGGCAGAGAGGGTTAGAGAAACCATATGAAATCATACCATAAAATAACCTGGACTTTTCCAGCCCAGCATTGTAATCAGTAGAGTGCAAAAGAGCTGCCACAACCAGAGGATTACACCGAGGAAGACTTTGAAAGAAGAAAAAAGAGAGACTGATCTTTGCTAGCAGATGGTATATCACAGAATACTAGGTAGGCGGGGCTGAATTGAGAAGGTTTATGTGTGACTTATGTGTTGGGTGTTTGCTTTGCAATGGTTTGAATAGTTGACATATAAATATTTTCTCAAAAATATTTAGAAACATACTGTCTCTGTTGTTATAGAGTCACGAACAAAATTATAACAAATATTCAAACATTATCTTTAAAATTCAGTTTTTTGAAATTTTGAAAGTTGTTTTTTAACTGTCAAGAACTATGGCGTATGGGTGGGATGCGGCACCCGAGGGGCGGGGGTGGCGGGCAGCCCCTGGCTCCGGAGGCCCTCGCCTCCCTGGGCCTCCCTGGGCGGCAGCCTCCGTAATGCATCTGCTGGTCCAGGGGCAGTGAGTGCAGCTGCCGTAGTCCGCTGGGGACCTGGTCAGAGCCCATCCACCGCTGGAGGAAGGAGCCAGACTCCTCAGAGGTCAGTCTGTTCAACAAGTGGGACCCCAGGGCCTTCTGTATGTTCAGTAAAGAGAGCTGGCAGTGACCTCCCCAAAGGATGGCTCCATCTCCATTCTGGGTTCCGATGATGCCACCACTTGTCACATTGTGGTCCTGAGACACACAGGTAACGGGGCCACCTGTGTGACGCACTGTGATGAAACCGACACCAAAGCCGAGGTCCCCTTGATCATGAACTCCATAAAATCCTTTTCTGACCACACTCAGTGTGGAAGGCTGGAAGTGCACCCCATGGGAGGCTTCAGTGATGACAGGCAGTTGTCACAAAAACTCACTCACCAACTTCTTAGTGAATTTGACAGACAAGAGGAGGACATTCACTTAGTGACCCTGTGTGTGACAGAATTAAACGACCGGGAAGAATACGAGAACCACTTTCCAATAATCTACGGCATAGCTGTCGACATTAAAGCCACAGAGATTTACAGAGCCTCCTTTCAAGACCGAGGTCCAGAGGAGGAGTTGCGTGCTGCACGAGCCTTGGCGGGAGGACCGATGATTAGCATTTATGATGCCAAGACAGAACAACTTCATATAGGACCGTATTCCTGGACGCCTTTTCCACATGTGGATTTCTGGTCGCAGCAAGATGCTAAGCAAATTTTAGAGAACCTTTCCACGTCACCTCTGGCCGAGCCCCCCCACTTTGTTGACCATATTAGATCTACCTTGATGTTTTTAAGAAAACATCCATCTCCAACTAACTCACTGTTTCCTGGAAATAAAGCTCTGCTCTGCAAAAAAAAATGAAGATGGTTTACGGGAAAAGATCTCTTCTCCAGGAAGCTACGGAGAATTACCAAAGAATGCAGCTTTCTGGCCTGAGCAAAGACCACTGGTGGGGCCGGGAAGAAAGTACATTTGAACTCCATCCACTGAGTCTTGGGCTCCTTCCTTACTCAGTGTCTCGAGTGACTTTCCAAATAAAACCTTATTTTGGCAAAAAAAAAAAAAAAAAAAAAAAAAAAAAGAACTATGGCGTATGAGCAAAATTTTTTTGATATGTAAAGTAAATGTTTGTGGGAAAATGTAAAAATAAATAAATAACTGATTAAAAAATAATAAAATAAGGTTCAGGAATAGTATCTTGTTTGAATTTACATAGTTTTAAAATAGGTTCCCTCAGATATTTACCAATTACAAAGTAAAAATACAGCACCTCTGTAGAGAGACTTGAGAAAGAGCAGCACACACCTGAATCGAGAGACAGTCTACAAAATAACTGGCCAGTATTCTTCAAAAGTGCTAGCGCCATGAAAGACCAAAAAAATAAATAAATAAGAAAAAAAAAAAAATCCTAAGGCACTGTCATAGACTGGAGGAGTCAAGACGACTAAATACAATAGGAGACACTGGACAAAGGACAGTGGTGAGAAAAGAGTGAATCCAGGACCAGCAGTTAATGCAATGGCTATGTCGCTGGACTCCCATGTAGCCGACCATGGTTTGAGTCCCGGACCCGGTGGCTTAAACTCACGTCAGGTGCGTGTGCATGTGTGCCCAGGATCCCGAGGGGAGAATGGAGGAGAAGGGATTGCAGTGTGGCCCTATCCCCTATGGGGTGATTTCTCACTTTCTGTCTCTCTGTCTCTGTCTGTCTGTCTGGCAAGTGCACGCGCCCTATAGCAAAAACCTCTCCAAAAAAATAGAAAGAAAGAAAAGTGAATTGGAGTAAAAAAAAAAAAAGAAAGAAAAGTGAATTGGAGTAAGCTCTCCAGTGACTGAATAGAACAAAGTACTACACCAAACACAAACATGAGTGAGACCATTAGTCTGGACTGCACAGTGGCCACCTGAGACGCCGACATCAGAAGGAGCTGCAAGAAGCCAAGGAGGGACTCAGTACTATTTCTGCAACTTTTCTGTAAATCTAGATTTTTTTTCAAAATTACATTTTCAAAAAATCATACTTATTATGAAAGTGGGAGGGAGAGCAGAAGGAAGGGAGGCTAAAGAGAACAGTAAACTGACAAGGTCACCTACCTAGGTTTTCATGTGTTTTTTAAAGAGATTTTTGCTATAGGGCGTGTGTGCTCACCAGAGAGACAGGGAGAGATGGAAAGCGAGAAATCACCCCCCAGAGGGGATGGCCACATCGCAACCCCATCTCCTCCATTTTCCTCCTGGGATTTTGGGCACACATGCGTGCACACACCCAGCGTGAGTGTTAAGACACCAGGTCTGACTCAAACCATAGTCAATTACGTGGAAGTCCAGTGACATAGCTATTGCGCCATCTGCTGGTCTCAGGTTTTGAACTCAGGGAGCTGACAGTTCTTCATGAAGACAGAAGAGGAAAAAGGAAAGCAAACTTTATCCAACTGCAGTAGAAAAGAGATGTTTCCTTGAAATCCCAATATAATTTTCCCATAAAAACTATGACATACGGTTTTAACATGTAGGACCCTTCTAACGAATAAAACAGGTCCATTTCTTTCAAAAATAATACAGGAAGAAGTAGAAGAAAGTTCAGAGTTTGTGCTACTGTGGTCTTTCTGTTTAAAATCAGTGAATGGTATAAAGAGTACACCACATACCTGATCAAACCACTGCATCCCCGTAAGTTCTTACTCTGAATGAACTGAACAAGTTATGCAGGTAGTAAGGAAGCATAAACATTATCTCAGACAATTTCAGAAAATCCCTTTGTAAAATAAAAGCAAAGCCACAATAATAGACATACATGAAATAAAACGAGGTAAAACAGACAAGGAAAACCCATAAGATAAACTATTTATTTCCCTAAAGTGAAAGTTACATCCTCCTTACTTTTACAGTGGTGTTAAAATGTAGAGTTTCTAATCTTCTCTATGTGTCTAGATATCATATTGAAAATTCCTCATATTAATTTTCAGAAGAAATGATCAGAGTCTGGATTTTAAAAATCTTATTCATATTTTACAAGAGTAATGTTTTTTGAAAGTGAGTCAATATTTTTAGCTCAAAGTTAAAAGCAATCTGGGGGCCAGAACTTCACTGACCCATCACCAAGCTAAGTAGCTGCACATGTAAGAAACATCAAGCTGGGGCCAGCAGGTGGCGCTACGGTTAGGGCGCCAGATCCCACGTGGCCAACTCCATGGTTTGGTCCTGGACCTGATGGCTGGAAAAACACTGGAGTATTCGTGCCTGTGTGGAGGAGGCATTCTCCTGAGAGGAGTATAACAGAGAAGGGATTGCAGCATGGCCATCCCCACACCCCAACCCCAGAGTGATTTCTCACTTTCCCTCTCATTCTGTCTCTCTTCAATGAGCACACACGTCTTCTAGCAAAAAAAAAAAAAAAAAAAAATCAAATTAATGTTTCTTGATTTAGTAAAGACAATATATAGCACAGCATATAACAGAGTTTCCTGAAAAATCATAGAACACTTAAATTATACGTATGAAAGTGAAATTGAAAATTTAACTGTATAAAACAGTACCACTGGGGCCAGCAGGTGGCATAGTGGTTACAGTGCTGGACTTCCACATGACCCACAGCAGTTCGAGTCCCAGACTAGTGGCTTGAAAATCACATCAGGCGTGTGTGCATGCATTCCCAAAATCCCAGGAGGAGAATGAGGGGAATGGACTGCAAAATAGCCATCACCTCTTGGGGTGGTTTCTCTCTCACTGTCTTGCTCCAGCAAGCACACGTGCCCAACAGAAACCCTTCACCTCAAAGAGAGAGAGAGAGAGGGAGCTGTACCACTAATCAGGCTACAAGTGGTATGGAGACTAACGTGCTGGATCCCACCTCACACATGGGCAACCACATGGTTCGAGTCTCCGACCCAAGGCTGGAAAATAACACTGGGTTCGTGTGCTGGCGTGCCCCAGACCCAGACACTGGAAGAGACTGCAGCATGGTCATCCTCCCTGAGGGGTGATTTCTCACTTCGTTTCGCTCTCTTTCCTGTCTCTCTCTGGCGAGGGCATACACTCAAACACAAAACTTAAAAAAAATAAACTACCACTTATCCTAATAAAATGTAATGCTAATATCATAATAAAATATTAAAATAAACTATGTTCTTACTTCTCAGCCATAAGAGCATATTTTCAAAATATTTCAAAATTATATATTGCTATAAATTAATTTTGGCATTTTAATTTATCTAAATTAAATCATGTCTCCTAAAATAACTCAAATGTTTGCACTACATATTATCTTTTTTTTTTTCTTTTTTTTGGGAGAGGTTTTCGCTATAGGGTGCGTGCGTTCGCCAGAAAGACAGAGACAGACAGACAGAAAGCGAGAAATCACCCCCCCACCCCGGGGGATGGGCATACCGCAATCCCTTCTCCATTCTCCTCTTGGGATCTTGGGCACGCATGCGCCCAGCATGAGTTTAAACCACCTGGTACTGGACTCGAACTGCGGGTTGGCTACATGGGAGTCCTGCAACATAGCCATTACTCTACCTGCTGGTCCCTACATATTATCTTGAAGCACACACAGGAGAGGGCTATATTCCCGATCAGTACCGCCAACAACACTGCTCAAGTTCTCTATCAGTTTTAAAGACAAAGAACAGCAGCAGCCTACACAGATGCAGGCTCTGTAGGCACACGCGTGTGGTGCTGACATATCATCTGGCCTCATGTAGAACAGTAATAAGATGTAAGAATTGCACTGACTGGCAGGAGTTTTAAAAATGATGAGTAAATATTAAGAATTTAGGGCTGGTCCTGCAGTGTGTACCAGGATCCTGACAGGACAGATAATTAGAGAAAGAAAGAAGTGCAGTATAACCAAGTCTTGCGCTCTCTCTGTCCTCCCCTGCTCGCTCTCTCTGTCTTCACCTGCTCTCTCTCACTCTGTCTTCCCCTGCTCTCTCTCTGTCTTCCCCTGCTCTCTCTCTCTCACTCTCTGTCTTCCCCTGCTCTCTCTCTGTCTTCCCCTGCTCTCTCTCTGTCTTCCCCTGCCCTCTCTGTCTTCCCCTGCTCTCTCTCTGTCTTCCCCTGCTCTGTCTTCCCCTGCTCTCTCTTGCTGTCTTCCTCCGCTCTCTCTTGCTGTCTTCCCCTGCTCTCTCTGTCTTCCCCTGCTCTCGCTCTGTCTTCCCCTGCTCTCTGTCTTCCCCTGCTCTTTCTCTCTCTCTCCTGCTCGCTCTCTGTCTTCCCCTGTTCTCTCTCTGTCTTGCCCTGCTGTCTTCCCCTGCTCTCTCTGTCTTCCCCTGCTCTCTCTCGCTCGCTCTCTGTCCTCCCCTGTTCTCTCTCTCTCCTGCATGAGTTAGTGCTCTCTGGCATAAAAAGAAAAAAAAAAAAAAAAAAAAAAAAAAAAAAACAAAAAAAATACATTTTCAACATAGCGTGGTGGTTAAGGTAGCTGGATCCCACATAACTGACCGTGTGGTTCATGTCCCAGTCTGGGTGGCTTGAAAAACATACAGGGCACATATACATGCATATCCAAAATTCTGACAGGAGAATGGAGGAGTGGAGTAGAAGGGATTGTGGTGTGGCCATCCCTCCTGAAGGGCGTGTGGTGTGGCTATCCTTCCTGCAGGGGGAGAGGAGTTTTCACTTTCTCTCTCTTTCTCTCTCCAGCAAGCACATATGCTCAGAACAAATATTTTAAAAAGGAAATAAAAGAAACTAGAAAAATAAACTCAAAGCAAGAAAGAAGAAAGTAATAAAGATTAGAGCAGAGGTAAATGAAATAGAGAATAAGAAACAATAGAAAAAAAGCAACAAAACCAAAAATAGGTTGTATGAAAATAACTGAGCAATTTATAGCTAGATGAACCAAGGGGAGCAAAAAGAGAATGAGAAAGCTCAGATCATTTAAGTAGAAATAAAAGTGGGGACATTAATACTGACCCTCCAGAAATAGAAAGGGAATACTATGAATAATTGTATGTCAATAAATAGATACATTAAATTAAATGGATGAGTTTCTAGAACACACAAACTACCATAACCAGCCCAAGAAGGAATAAAAAACTTGGCCATCCTCAGTGGGACAGCAGTGATGCAATGCCCTACAAAGACAAGGCCATATGGGGAGGTCCCAGGTTCATGTCCCAATTTCCCTG
>NW_006159504.1:3868936-3876041 GCF_000334495.1 Tupaia belangeri chinensis | reverse complement strand
CTGTTCGGCAAAAAAAAAAAAAAAAAAAAAAAAAAAAAAAAAAAACCAGTACATCAAAGTTCCATTTACAAACTTGCTAAATATCAAGATTTCTGGCTTTCTGACCCTGAATTCCCAACCTGGTACAGATTTACCAGACAGCCTGCGAGCCAGATGTTTGAGGCTGTATCTTGGCTCTGCTTCCTTATGCCTCAAGCAGATAATGACCTCTCTGTGCCTTGGTTTTCTCAGGGATAAAATGGGGAAAGTACATAAAATCTATCCATTACGTTAGGAGGTTAAAAGGAGCTAATGAGTGTTAAGCGCTTGGTGTCTGGGATAGTAAGTGCCCAAGGAAGAGCTGCAGGCCCAGGTGTGCGTAGGTGGTAGGGCACCACTGCATGACACTGGAGGGCTGGGGGCAGCCCGACAGGCAGATGCTGGGTCGCCCCAAACACACCAAGTGCGACCCATGATCCTGACTGGCTTGGAAGTTGCATGAAGAAGGGGTAAGAAGATCCTTCCGAGGGACTTGTTTCTCTTGCTCCCTCTCTTCTCTCCTCTGTCATAAAAAAGAGAAACTTTAAGGAGAGGATCTGCAGGTATCCGAGTCTGTGCAGTGACAGCCGCTGGTGACCTCTGCGAACAGCAGCCTTGCCCTTCACGCACGCACAGCATCTCAGCTGTTATGTCAGTGCGTGCCTCCTTCCACAACTCCCTGTGAGACCACAGTGACGGTCAGCCACCAGACACAGAGAGCCACGTCTTTGCTACATACCTACTGACTCCATGAGCCATCTGTACTCTCGGATAGTCCAAAACTGAGAGACCAACAAATGAGATACTAGCGGAACAGTGTAGTAAGAAATGGCAGAGAAAATACCAAGTCCTTGAAAACAGGTGACTAGAAAGCAATTTTCAAGATGGTGAAATGAAGGACCACATCCCAACCTCTCAAGTAATAAAGAATAAATACCCTGGAGAGAAACTGGTGTCATCTCATTTAAGTAGAAAGACACACTGACCTCTAGGAAAAATAAAAGAGAAAATGAGTAAATTTTAATATATAAATTATATTTAATATAAAATTATTATTTAATACATATTAGTCTCTACACATTGGTAAAGTCAAATTTATTTTGAACAGAATGGGAGTGCATAATAAAAATTTCTATATAGTCTTAGTCTCTCATTCTTTTATATGTTTTAAATATGAACGGTCATATCTTAGCTTATAGTAATTTAGTTCTACAGTGGTGTATAGTTCTTTAATAAAAACCAGTATGATTGAAAACAATCATTTTAACAAAGACACACACATGGGCCAGGCCCATGGCACAGTGGTTAAGTGCTGTGTGTAAGGAGCTAGATCCCATCTAGCCATCTGCAGTTCAAATCCCAGCCACAGCAGCTTGAAAAACAAGTCAGGCACAAGTTTGTGTGCCCAAAGTCCTGATGGGATGGAGAACTGGAGAAAAAGGACCGTGGTGTGACCATGACCTACAGAGAGAGTCCCTTATCTCAGCCTCCTTCTCTCTCTTTCCCTGCATGCACCCCGTGGAAATAAAAACATTAAATAAAAAGATGTATACATATGCACCATGTATGCAAGCAGGTAACCGGGAGCAGCGAGTATCACTTCCATTATGCTTGTCAGTATCTTCTCAAACAAGAAAGTGGAATGACAGTACAGTTTCAGGGCCACACACAGGGAGGGCAACACACACAGTTCCAAGCACCCTGCTTACCATGCCAGACTGCTGCGTGTCCATCCCATAGCGTAGCCACTGTTTTCCTTGCACCATCCCATAAATTATGAGAGTAGGCTTCTTTTAATACGTTCTTCCTCTTATAAATGTGCAAGAAGATAATAGTAAGGTAGAGAAGGAAGATGGTAAAGTAAGGAAGTATCAGAAGTATGAGTGGGGTAAAAACCCACAAGAGATAGTTTGCAAAATTCAGATAGTCCTCCAATTGGTCCACACCAAACCATTCTTCGAGTATGTGAATCAGACAAGTCATATAGGGCATGGAATCCTGTCCTACACCACAGGTTTGATTTTTATCTATCATTTTTCTTTAGGTGAAAATGACAAATTCGGTCTTTTTCTTCATTGCCATAGCAGATCTTTAATCTTGATACTAGAAAGAAAAAATAGTCCAATGTTATTCTCTTCACAGCTATTAAGTTAAATGTCTTAATCTATATAAATACAATATAGAACACTTCCTTAATACACCAAAAATGAGTAGGTTGCTAATGGTTAACCTTATGGCAGATTTACAAGAAAAGAGGACTTCAAAGACTTCATAGAAAAAAATGAAACTAAAGTACAAGTTTATTTTGGTGTCCCCCCCCAAAAAAAAAACCAAAAAACTAAGCCCACATATAGATTATTTCAAAATATGCATTTTTCAATGAATGTTTGAAGACCCCTGTAAATGTGGAAATTATAAAGTTTCCACTTGTTCAAAAAAGGTGTTAGGTTTAGACTTTCTTAAAAGGCAGGACCTGGCTAATGTCACAGTCTTCTTGCCTCATTCTCCTAAGTAGTTAGGAGGACAAATGCATGTTAGCCTTTTAGGGTGAGCCAGGAACTGAACCGTGTCTCCCATTTAGCCTCATCCTGCCAAGCAGCAGCCAGGTGTAGCTTCTGAAATACCTTGCTAGCTATACTTGAGAGAAGACAATAAAGCTGATGAGGAGTGAAATTTCAGATTGATCTTAATAATGTGACTCATTTCTGAAGTGGATCATGTTGTTGAACACTTGTATTTTAAACTAGGTCATTTTGAGATACTGCTGTTCTTCACAAAAGAAAACATCAATAACTTACTCAATAGAAGTAATCAGATTCTTTAAAAACTGGTGATATACATTTTTAGATACTGTCTTTTATAAAGAAATAGGTTTGTAGAATTGCCATCTGTTATTTTGACATTACATGGTAATAAAAATTTATCAGTACTGTTTTCACTTTGTAGTCACTAAAATCTCTCTTAAATCTTAAATGACTGAAAACATAGCTATACAATTATTTTATTAATTCAGTCTCTAAAAGAGTTATTTGACTTACCAGAAATCAGATAAACATCTTGCCGCAAGTTTCAATGTATGTATTCTGGAAAACACACTAAACAAATAGAAAAAAACATATGATTAAAGAAAAAAGATAATCCTAATACCTAGCATTAGAATTTCCATAATATCCACAGCAAGAAATATTCATACATGTTTCACAAATAAGTCTACAGCCCCACACTAGCACATCACAATTAGGAAGAACACTCATGCCACCGCTGTTTTTGTGAGGACAGCTTGAGAGATTTTTGCTATGGGGCATGTGCACTCACTAGAGACAGAAAGCGAGAAATCACCCCCTGGGGAGGAAGGCCACACTGCAATCCCTTCTTCTCCATTCTCCTCTTGGGACTTTGGGCACACACGTACACACGCTGGCATGAGTTTTTAGCCACCGGGTCTGGGACTCAAACCGTGGTCGACTCCGTGGGAGTCCAGCGATGTAAACATTACACCATCTGCTGGTCCCAGAATCTTTTTTAACAAAGCTATAAAAAGCTTTGCTTCTTTGCAGAAACAGTATGAAATTTTGCCAGACAAACTGACGGGCAACCATGATATTCAAAGATACTTTCCTACACACGATTTTCTTCTTCCATTCTTTTCTCTGGTTCTGATTGTACTTTTGGAGATACTTCATCACTAAAGCATACTATACAATATGAATGAGAATCATCTCAAATCCTCTTGGCTGAGGCAAGGAATGAATAAATGAAAGAGATGGACAGGAAAAGCACAGAGTAATTATATGGTACCTTTACGCCAAGATTATATCACTCACTGGTTTACTAGGAGGGATCCATTTTTGACTTGTTCTTCTGGGGCTGGAGGGTGTAGTCTACTTTCCTTGTAACCACTAGCATTCAATCGTGAGAAACGTTGGCCTTTATGGTATCAGAAGGTGAGCACAGCACACACAAGCCCACAGCCTGGGCTTTATTTATATTACATTCTAATCAATCCATCTGAAAAGCCAAATTACTGTAATTATAATTTCCAAAGGGTTCATCATTTAGAATGCAACAGGGCAAAATTTAATACTTTTTAAAATGAGAGCTTTTCCCACTAGAATGGCTATAATCCAAAAAACAGAAAATAAGTGATGATGTAGAGAAGTTAGAATTCTCACACATTTCTGGTGGGAATGTAAAATGATACAGCTGCTGTGGAAATCAGTTTGGCAGATTCTCAAAAACTAAATGGAGAGTTTCCGTGTAGTCCAGCAATTCTACTCCTAGGTATATACCCAAGAGGATTGAAAATATATATTCACATAAAAACATGACTATTCACAGCAGCGTTATTCTGAATGTTCACATAAATAGTATTCATTGCCAAAAAGTTCAAAATCTGATGAACAGATGAACAAAATGTAGGCTATCCACACAAAAAATATTATTTAGCCATGAAAAAGAATGAAGTACCAGTTTACACTGTAACACAGATAAGCCTTGAAAACACTATGCTAAGTCAAATAAAAAAAGTCTAAAGGCCACATACTGATAATCCCATTTACACGAAACACCCAGAATAGGATAATCCACAGAAATGAAAAGCTTGGTCTGTGGTTGCCAAAGGTTGGGGGAAGGAGGGTGAGGAACGACTGCTAATGGAAACAAGTGTCTCTAGGATAGTAACAATGTTCTAGGGTGCCACTCTCTGCCACACTCCCACCCAAACAGCCAGGGCGTCTCATTGGAGAAAGGAAGGGGCTCTCCATTTGGCTGGCGGCCACTTGCTGCCACCCAGCCCCACACCCTACCAAGCAGAGTGAAGGAGGAGGGAGTCTGCAGCCTGACCAGGGCACCATTCACCACTCTGCCTCCACCAATCTCCTTGGAGAGAAGAAGGAAGAAGCCTTCTGGCTACCTGGCGTGACACTCACCAGACTACCCAGAGTGAGGTAGGGGAGTCTGCAGGATGGCGTACTTCTTACATTCCTCCTTGCCAATTTAGCCCCTAGTCAAATCATGGGCAGAGAGTTTGGGAGAGAAACCAGTCACATGAAGATACTGTAACTCTGGGACCAGCAGTTAGCGTAATGGCTGTCGCTGGACTCCCACGTAGTCGACCGCGGTTCGTGTCTTGGACCCGGTGGCTTAAACTCACACTGGGCGCGTGTGCGTGCATGCCCAAGATCCCGAGAGGAGAATGGAGGAGAAGGGATTGCGGCGTGGCAATCCCTGCTGGGGGTGATTTCTCGCTTTCTGTCTCTCTGCCTCTCTCTGTCTGTCTGGAGAGTGCACGCGCCCTATAGCAAAAACCTCTCAAAAAAAAAAAAAAAAAAAAAAGATACTGTGACTCTGAAAGGAAGCTCCCATACCCCCTACTCTAGAGGAGAAAAAAAAAGTCTCCTCTGAAAATCCAAACCCCAAAACTCCCACCATGGATTCCAGCGCTCTCACCCACAGAAGAATAAGAAACGGGCATGGCGCTAGGGCACACTGTGGAAAAGCACACAGGGATACAGCTGCAGAAACCTATGCTCAAAAATGTAGAAGAAGTGAGTTCTTCATCAAATGTGTAAAGATCAAAGCCAAGCCCCAAGAAATACGAGAAAAACAGAAAGTATCTCTCCTTCAATGAGACACAGTTAACTGCTCACCAACAATGAATTAAATAAATCACAAAATGTCAGAAAAAGAGTTCAGAATATTCAACATAACAAAATTCAATGAGATACAAAAGAAAGCAGACAATCAATTCCAGGAGATAAGAAAATCATTCCATGACTTGAAGGAGGAGCTCTGATACTCTGAGACCAGCAGATGACGTAATGGTTGCAATTCTGGACTCGCAGGTAGCTGACTGCGTTTGAGTCCCAGACTAGGTGGCTTAAAACTCACACCAGACACATGTGCATGTGCCCAACATTCCAAGAGGAGAATGGAGAAGAAAGCACTGCAGAGTGGCCATCGCCCTCAGGAGTGATTTCTCACTTTCTGTCTCTCTGGTGAGCACGCGTGCCCTATAAAGACCCCCTTAAAAAAGAATCAAACAGAACTTCTGGAGATTAAGTATACAATAGAGAAAACCAAAATCTCCCTTGAAAGTATTACTAGCAAGTTAGACCACAGAGAAGAAGGGATCTCGGATCTTGAAGACAAAACCTCTGATTTGGTCCAAACCATTGAAAATAAAGACTACATACAGAAACTCTAGACATCACTAAGCAGCTGACTAGCCATATAATGCAAAGATATGCATATAATCTCTTTCATAAAATATTATCTGAAGCTTTCCAAATCTAGAGAGATAAACAGACATCCAGATCCAGGAAACACAAAGAACACCAAAGAGAGTCAACATGAGATGATCCTCTCCGGGGCACATCATATGCAAATGTAAAAATCAAACACAAAGACGATATTCTAAAAATAGCACCAAGTTACTTATAAAGGTTACCCAATTAGACTAATATCAGACCTCTCAACTGAAACATCACAGGCAAGAAAAGAATGGAAAGATGTATTTAAAAATCTTAAAGAAACAATTTCAGCCAAGAATACTATACCTGGCAAGATTATCCTTCAAATGGGAAAGAGAAGCAAAAATCATTCCCAGATAAACGAAAATTGAAAGAATCAACAACTATAAACCAGCTCTTCAAGAAATACTTAAGAGGCAGAAGAAGCCACGGGCCTTCAGGACAAGGTTCCACATGGCTACAGTGAACTAGATTTTTAAGGGAATGAAGATTTTCTACTAATAATTCAGCCTCCAACAAACGAGCTAGCGGTAGGGAGCCCCCCCTCTGTACCCCCAGCCTTCTCTCTCTATCTCTCAGTTTGAACTAGATTTTTAAGGAAATGAAGATTTTCTACTAATAATTCAGCCTCCAACAAACGAGCTAGCGGTAGGGAGCCCCCCCCTCTGTACCCCCAGCCTTCTCTCTCTATCTCTCAGTTCCTGTCTCTCCCTGCTTCTGTCTTCCCTTTCTTTCTTTTTTTTGGTATTATTTCTTTTTTCCCCTTTTTTTTTTTTTTTTTTTTTAAAAAAAAGGGCCAGTTTTTCTCTGGCTCTTAGCTCCACCTTCTTTCTTGT
>NW_006159504.1:3856300-3867403 GCF_000334495.1 Tupaia belangeri chinensis | reverse complement strand
TTTCAGGAAAAAAAATGTATCTATTCAATGACTGCAGTAGGATATGTAGCCCCAGTTAGGTGCTACTTTATAGGATGCGTAAAGTTAGACTTGTGCTCATGGAAATGTGTGTGTCACATGTGTTTGCTAGGAGGGTATTTGGATTGATTAGGGTCTTTGGTGATTCAATAAAATGTGGGGGGAAAATGGTATAGAAAGCAAACATAGATAACAGAGACAGTGTGGAAGGAGAACAGGAGGTGGCAGAGGGTAAGAGATAGGGGAACCAAGATGGGGGAAAAAAGCAAAACATACAGAAAACAAGAAATGGAAGATCATTTGCTAAGAATAACATGTTTATTGATGTGCTTGATTGAGACAATATACAGTGTACTCTAGATGGAAAATCTCATTTTGTATGCTGTAATGATGTACAGTGAATGAATGCAAATAAATAAATTGGAAACAAAAAAGAAATACTTAAGAAAACACATCAGGAAAATTAAAGAAAAATACATCAGGAAAATGAAAGGGAGATAACAGAAATAAGAAATCACAAAACAACTTTTAAAATGATTAGCAAGTGACAGGGATAATTCTAGACATATCAATAATAATGCTGAATGCTAAAGGATTAAATTCCTGGATTAAAAAACACAGACTGGCTAATGGATTAAAAAAACAAACAAAACAAAAAAACCAGGAATCCTCTATATCAGGAGTCCTCAAACTTTCTGGCATCAGGGACCAGTTCTGTGGAAGACAGTTTTTCCACAGATGAGGGTAGGGGTGGTTTATGAGTGCATATAGCAAAAAGCTGGATTTTTTTGAGAGGATGAAAACTGACAATTAGCTAAACTAATCAAGAAAAACAGAGAAAAAAGGGGCCAGCAGATGGTACGGTGGTTACATTGCTGGACCCCACATGGCCAGTCACAGAGGCTTCAAAACCACACCAGGTACCTGTGCATGCAGGCCCAAGATTCTGGGAGGAGAATGGAGAAGAAGGGATTATGGTGAGGCTATCCCCAAGGAGTTGATTTCTCACTTTCCCTCTCACTGTTTCTGTCTCTCTCCAGCAAGTACATACATCCTAAAACAAAAACCTCTTAAAAAGAAAAACAGAGAAAAGGATCAGATAAATATCAGTAACAAAGCTGGTACTATTACAATACGTATATCAGAAATATAAATAAGCATGAAAGAATACTATGAGTAACTGAAAACAAAAAGCAAAACCTATAAGAGATGGATAAATTTCTGAACACATACAATTTACCTAGATTGAACCAGGAAGAAACAGAAAGCCTAAACAGACCAATAACAAGCAATGTGATTAAATCAGTAATAAACAGTGTTCCAACAAGGAAAAGCCCAGGTCTTGATGGCTTCACTTCTGAATTTTACAAAACTTTCGAATAAGAGTTGGGGGCCAGTAGGTGGCATGATGGTTATGGCTCTGGACTCCCACATGGCTAACCATGGTTTGAGCCCCAGGCACGGCAGCTTTCTTTCTCACTTTCCCTTTCTCTCTCTCTGACTCTCTCTGGTCAAATGAAAAAATAACAACAATGATGATGAATAAAATAAAACAATTCTTTGGGGCTGGCAGGTGGCCTGGTGGTTGGAGTGCTGGATTCCCACATGGCCAGTTCAAGTGTAGACTTGTCAGTTTGCTTTCTTATTTTCCCTTTCTCTCTCTCTGGTCAAATTTAAAAATAATAATAATAAGTTTTTTAAAAAAGAAGACTTAACCCCAATTTCTCTCCTCAAGCTATTTCTAAACATCCAACAGAACGCTGGAAAGCCTTCCAAACTCTATGAAGCTGTCATCATCTTGAGACCAAAACAAAGGACATAACCAAAAAAATAAAACTATAGACCAGTATCTCTGATGAGTACAGATGCAAAAATTCTCAACAAGATACTAGTGAATAGAATCCAAAAGCACATTTAAAAAACTATACACCATGACAGGTAGACTTTATCCTAGGGATATAAAGATGGTTCAACATTCTCAAAACAATAAAAGTGATATATCACATTAACAGAAGAAAAGAGTAAGAACCATATGAGCATATCAATTGATGAGAAAAAGCATCTGATGAAATACAACATACTTTCATGATTAAGATCCTCAGAAAAATAGATATAGAAAGCACATTTCTCAACACAATAAAAATATGATAAACCCATTGCTACCATCATATTGAATGAATGTTATCATTATTGTGGAACAAGACAAGGCTGCCCTTTCTCCACTCCTTTTCAACACAGTGCTAGAAAGCCTAGCCAAAGCAATCAGAAATGGAGTAAAATAAAAGCATTCAAATAAGAAAAGATGATGCTAAATTGATGGCATGATTATACGCACAAAAGATCCAAAAGAATATACATACACACACACACACACATGCACAACTCCTAGAAGTGATAAATAGATTCAGTGAAGTGGGAGGATACAGAATCAATATATAAACACCTACAGTATTTTTATATACCAACAATGAATGCACTGAGACTGAACTGAAGAAAGTAATCCATTTACAGTAGCCACGAATATATAAAATACCTAGGAATAAACCCAACTAAAGAGTGCAAGACTTCTACAAGAAAAATTATCAAGAACTGAAAAAAAATTGAATAAAAATAAGTAAATAGAAAGACATCCATGGTCTTGATTTGGAAGAATCAATATAATAAAAATATCAACTCTACCCAAATTAATTTATAAACTCAATGCAATTCTAATAAAATTGCCAGTGACTCTTCACAGAAATAGAAAAAACAAGCATAAGACTCATATGGAATTATAAAAAGCCCCATATCACCAAGGCAATATGACCCAAAAAGAATAAAGTAGTAGGCATCTCAATACCCAGCATCTCAAACACATCACAAAGCGATGATAATCAAAACAGCATGGTAGTGGCTCAAAAACAGACCGATAAACCAATGAAACAGAAGAGAGAATCCAGAAATGAACCCCAAAACATACAACAAACTGATCTTTGACAAAGGGCAAAAGACAATGCAGTGGGGAAAAGAAAGTCTTTTCAGCAGGGTACTGGAAGAACTGGATCTCCACCTGCAGAAAAATGAAACTGAACCCCTACCATTAACAAAACTCAACTCAAAACGGATTAAAGATTTAACTGTAAAGCCTCAAACAATAAAATTACTAGGAAATACACAAAGGAAATTCTTAAAAGTATTGGAGTAAGCATATGTTTCTCTCTTTCTCTTTCTTTGTGTGTGTGTGTGTGTGTGTGTGTGTTTTTCTTTTCCACAGTGCACATATGCTCTCCAGAAAGAGAAAGCAAGAGAGACAGTAATAGTGAGAGGGAAAGTGAGAAATCATCCCCCTGGAGGGATGGCTGTGCCACAATCCCTTCTTCTCTGTTCTCTTCCTGGGATTTTGGGCACATATGCACACATGCCCAGTGTGATTTTCAAGCTGCCAGGTCTGGGACATGAACTGTGGTCAGCCTTGTGGGAGTCCAATGCTTTAACCACTACATCATCACCTAGTCTCGGCAAATGTTTCTTTTTTTTTTTTTAAAGATAGGTTTTCGCTATAGGCACGTGCGCTCGCCAGACAGACAGAGACATAGAGACAGAAAGTGAGAAATCACCCCCCAGGGGGGATGGTCACACCGCAATCCCTTCTCCTCCATTCTCCTCTCGGGATCTTAGGCACACACGCACACGCGCCCGGCGTGAGTTTTAAGCCACCGGGTCCGGGATGCGAACCGTAGTCGACTACGTGGGAGTCCAGCGGCATAGCCATTACGCTAACTGCTGGTTCCCATCGGCAAATGTTTCTTAAATTAGACTTCTAAAGCACAGACAATGATCCCAAAAATAGACAAGTGGGGTTACATAAAACTAAAAAGCTTCTGTACAGCAAAGGAAACAATAAATAGAATGAAGACACAATCCACAGAATGGGAGAAAATATTTGCAAATGATGCTTCAGAAGAGGGATTGCGAACATAATATAAAGCAAACTCAAGCAGTTCACCCACCAAAAAAAAAAATATATCAATAATCCCATTAAAAATGGTCAAATGAGTTGGACAGGCAACTCTCTAAGGAAGACATATGAATGGTCAAAATGCATATGAAAAAATGTTTAACATACTTTATCACAAGGGAAGTACAGATCTATACCTCAATTAGATACCACTTAATACCAGTCAGAATGGCTATGGTTGAAAAAAAAATTAAATAAAGAATGACAAGTGCTGGCAAGGCTGTGGTGAAATATACAGCTGATGGAAATGTAAATTAGTTACTATGAAAAACAATATGGAGATTCAAAAACCTGCTAATACAATGACCATAAAACCCAGTATTCCCATGCTTTGTTATTTACCCAAAGGATAGAAACATTCGGTTGGAAGGACATCTGTACTTATGTGTTCATTGCAGCATTATTCACAATTACTAAGACATGGAACCAAACTTAAGTGTCCAAGAACTGATGACTAGGTTGAAAATGTGTATATACACATATACACACTATGGAATACTATTCAACTGAAAGGAATAATGAGACCCTTTACTCAAAGTGCATGAATATTGAAGATTTAATGCTAAGCAAAGTAAGTCAGACTGAACGACAAACGCTGTATATCCTCACTCGATACCAAAAGCATGTACTCTATTACAGAAACTAAAAGATCTAATGATGTGACAGTAGGAAGGATAAGTGTAGATTCCAGAAACTGTAAGGGATAGGAGTGGATCGTAGAGGATAAGTGGAAGGTGCAAAAGGAAAAAAATACTAAACAGACACAAGAATGTAAAAGTTGTATATTGAAAATGATGTGTACGATGGGTCAGCAGACGGTATGGTGGTTAAAGTACTGGATTCCACGTGGCTGACTCTGTGGTTCAAGTCCCAAACCTGGTGGCTTGAAAAATATGTCAAGTATATGTACATGATGCACAAAAAAACCTATGAGAATAATGGAGGGGAAGGGATGTGGCATGGCCATCCCTCCCAGGGGGTGACTTCTTTCTTCCTTTCTCTGTCCTTCTCTGTCTCCAGCAAATGCATTTATCCTGTGGCAAAAAAAAAACTAGAAAAAAAAATGTATATGGTAATATCCTTGATTTGACTGTCACATATTGCTTGCATATTTTGAAAAACGGTATGTGAGCTATAGAAATGTGCAGTGATTGAATGTAAGTAAGAAATTGTAGGGACCAGCAGTGGGAGTCATGGCCATGTTACTGGACTCCCATGTAGCAGATCACCGTTCAAGTCCCAGGCCCGTTGGCTTGAACTCACACTGGGTGCGTGTGCACACATGCCCAAGATCCCAAGAGGAGGAGAAGGGATCATGGTGTGGCCATGCTCCCTTGGTGGGGTGATGTCTCACTTTCTGTCTCTCTCTGTCTCTCTGGCAAGCGCATGTGCCCTATAGCAAAAACCTCTCCAAAAAAAAAAAAAAGAAATTGTAAAAAGAAAATTTTAATAAGGGAGGAAAAAAGCAAAAAAGAGAAAAAATATATTTTGGTAACTTTAATAGCACTTTTTCCTCTGCTTTTTGAAAAGTCCCATATTTTAATTTTGCACTGAGCCCCACAATTTATATAGCCAGCTTTAAGTATATTCATTTGAGAATAAAAATAATTTTCTTATTTAAATGACTGTTCTGGAATTTTGGGTCTTTAGGAAAGTCATGACACATTTTTGCACAAAAAAATACCTCGTCACTTTCCTGACAACCTAATAGATAGCAGTGATGGTTATGCAACCTTGTAAATATACTAAAAATCACTGAGCTGTACACTTTAAAATGGTGAATGTGTGTGTTGTATTGTAATAAAGAGCTTTTAAACATTACTAATGATTAATAAAGTATATAACATCTCATACATGTTAAAAGGAGCTTTTTGTAGACCTAATAAACATTTTGATGATCTGACCCTTACTGCTTAATACAACTACCAACAATAATCTAGTATCTTTTCCAGTTTTTAAAGTTTGTTTATCTAGAGATCAGCAGTTGGAGTAATGGGTATGTTGCTGGACTCCCATGTAGCTGACCGTGGTTCAAGTCCCAGACCCAGTGGCTTAAACTCACACTGGGCGCATGTGCATATGTGCACAAGATCCCGAGAAGAAATTGGAGGAGAAGGGACTGTGGTATGGCCATCCCCCTTGGGGGTGATTTCTTGCTTTCTGTTTCTCTGCCTCTGTCTTTCTGGTGAGCACATGCACACTGATAGCAAAAGCCTCTCCAAAAATTAAAAATAAATAAATATATAAAGTTTGTTTATCTTTCATGAGAGAGACAGACAGAGAGAAAAAGAGGCAGTGTTCACACCACAAACCACCCCCCAGTCTCAGCCAGTCCAGACCACAGTAAGCGCATACCTGTCATACAGGGAGACTTTGGGACGCAAACCCAGCACGTTCCCATGCTGGCCCAGTAACACAAAGACTTGCATTAGCACTGTGCCACTGGTTGGCCCTCATTTCCCATTTTTAATAAGATTATAAAATCTTGTGATTTTTAAACTTTCTTGGGCCAGCCCGGTGACATGGTGGTTAAGATGGTGGGATCCCACATGGCCAACTACATAGTCTGAGATCAGGACTCACACCTTAATAAACCAGCTGGGCCCATGTGCATGCATGCTCAAAATCCTGAGAGGAGAATGGAGGAGAAGGAACAGCAGCATGGTCATCCCCCCGTGGGGTGCTTCCTCACTTTCTCTCCGTCTGTCTGTCTCTGGAGAGTACATCCACCCTACATAGCAAACTGGAAAAAAAAAAACATAAACAAAACTTTCTTTAGTATCTCTGCAGACAAACTGATCATAGAAATACATTTCTTACCCTCTTGATCACATTCAAACTGATGACATATACTTAATGAACACAGCAGACCAAGAGGGACAGAGTACAGGCAGACCTCCAGTTTGAGTAACCTGTCGAAGATCCAGTAGTCCTTTAACAGTGCCATATGCAAGAACCTGCACACCGCCCCCCATGGTCATCCAGCCTTAATTTTAATTTAACCTTTCTAGAAAAGAAAAACTCAAACCGTGCCCTAATTCCATTTTAAAAATCATCCATCAAACTACTGAGAAGTCTTCCTTATACTGCCTCACTGTAACTTTTACCTACTGGGCCTGGTTCTGTATCACAGAACCTCTTCCATGAGATAACCTTTTAAGTTTCAGAGCAGTTACGATAAGCCACAAAATCCCCTTCTCCAGTCAGAGTGCTCAATTCTTTCCATCACTCCTCAGTTCTAGATTTCTTAGCATCTGACCACACAGGTCACTCATTCCCTGTGACTGACTCTAGTTACCTGATATTGAGAGGACCATGTCAGTCACTGTTGTGTCTCAGTTTGCTAAGATCTGTAAAAACTGGACATTAACAGTATCTATCTCCACAGGCTTACTCTTATTAAATGGGCTAGTCTGTGTAAGAAACCTGGAACAATGCCTGAAGGTAACAGGTGCAACACGTACACTGTCACTACCATTAATAGAATCGAAGGTCGCAGTTGCTTTTTGCGTAGCTCTATTATGTTGCCTACTCAAATCTAGCTAAAAACGCGCTATTTTCTCCATCTCCACGAACTGTACTTGAAAAAGTTTCTAAACGCAGTGAAGATGATACATCTTTTCCTTATTAACTTCTGTGTTCTAATACCGTCCATCCTTTTAGCCTGCTTCAGAAACACCATAAGTTCAAGGGTCAGTCTACACATACTGGAATACAAGCTTTACGACCTAGGCAAGATACACCTCCCTGTGTCTCGGGTTTCTTTCCAGAAAATGGAGATTATAATTCATTCAATAAAGACCTATTTAGCCCCTATGTACTCGGTGATGTACCAAGCATTTTTCTGGCAGTAAATAAAGCCAAGTCTGTAACCTCAAGCAGTTTCTATTCCCAAAGGGGAAGAGAGACAATAAAGGAACAACTAGTAAATGCATTACCAGGTGATAGGTGCAGTGGAGACAGATGAACAGGGTAAAAGGAAGGTGGAGTTCTATGACAGGAAAGGAGGCAGGTGACAGAGGGGACAGCTATGTCATACAAGGTAGTCTGAGAAAGTCTCTCTAAAAGGTGTATTTGTGCAGAGACTTCAAGAAGTAAGACAGCAACCATGTGGACACACTGGGGAAGAATTCTTGGCCAAATGACCAAGTCCAACAGATGTGTGCTTGATGTGACCTGACAAGACAGCAGGGAGGCCAGGCTGAGGAAGAGCAAGAGGGAAGCCCAGAGTGGGCACAAAGAGCAGTCTTGTAGAGCTGTGCAGGCCAGCTTTGCTCTAACTGAGATGGAGAAGGCATCGGAGGGCTTTGAGCCAAAGGAAGACATTGCCTAATTGGGGTTCTGAACAATGACTGTGTCGAGAATTCGCTGTCGAGGGAGCGGGTGGGAAGTCGCCACGGTGACTAAGAGGAGTGACGAACGTGGCTTGAACAGCGTGGTAGAGTGAGGGTGGTGGGAGATGGTCAGTTTCTGAATACGTTTTAAAGTCACAGCCAACAGGATCTGCTGATGAATGGATGTAGAAAGCGAGGTAGAGAAGTCTGAGATGACTACACAGGTTTTTGGCAACCTGGGTTTGTACCCTGGCAGGCTCTGCACTTACCTGCTCTGCGACGAGGCAGCTTACTTAGTATCACTGCCTTCATCTGTGAAATGGGGACGATTGGAGCTCCCAGCTGTAAGACGCTGCGCAGCTCATGCGTCGGAGCTGAGATGAATGGCTCTGTGAATGGTCAGTGAGCACTGACCGAGTGCAGCTCTCCGCGTCAGCAGCATCGCTATTGTGGGAAGACGGAACTGCAGGAAGAACAAGCTGGAGGGTGGTGTGGAGAGCAGGAAACCAGCTGTTTGTTTTTGTTAAAACAGGGTCTCAGTCTGTTGCCATCCTGCCTCAGACTCTGGAGTAGCTGGGACCACAGGCATCACCACGCCCAGTTCTTTCAAACAGGGTCTTTACTATGTTGGCCAGTCCAGCCTTGAACTTGCAATCCTCCCGTCTCAGTCACCTGAGGACCTGGGATCACAGGCTCATGCCACTGCACCTTGCTCTCAGGGTGGAACGAAATACTGAATCCAGGTCTCCCATGTGGTCTCAGCCTACAGAGCAACAATGTCTTAGCAGCATGGGCCACCATGATTGGGCCAGAAATCCCATTATAATACATTAAGTTTATGATTACCTACTGGCTATCCAAGCATCAGTGAGAAGGCAGCCAAACACAAGCAGAGTTTATCAGGAAGGTCAGAGCTAAAGAGTAAATCCAGAAATTGGCAGCATACAAGACAGTATTTAAATCCACTGATTTCTTTTAAAACTAATGACCTCTCTAGGGAGTAAACACAGAGTTACAAAGAGTTTCCAGGACTGAGCCTTGAGGCACCTCATGTTCTAGAAGTTGGGAAGACAATGATGAACCAATATCCTCCTTCCAGGAGAGGCATCCCAGAAGTTAAAGAAGGAAAGTGTCGTGAGAAGGAAAGAGCTTTAAGTGCTGCTGAGGGGTCTAGTAAGATAAGGAACAATAACCGATCCCTGGATTCCACAATGCAGAGATCCATGGCAAGCCCCAAGAAGAGCTGTTTGGAAGAGTGCAAGTCCAAGAAGGACCAGGGGAGACAGGACTGAACCCTGCACATCAGTTAACATGCATTAAAGAGGAAGCTGGGTTTAAGCTTCGGCCCCTGCGGTAACACACCAGGCATGTGTACCGGTGCCCAGAACCCTGACAGGATGGAGAATGGAGGGAAAGGGATTGTGGTGACCACGCCCCACTGTGTGGTGTCTTCCCCCTTTGGCCCTTCTCCCTGTTCTCTCTCTCACGCATGCATGCACACTTCAGCAAAATAAAAGAAAAAAATGAAAAAGCAATAATGGGAGGAAATGAGTTGGAAACAGCAAACTGGACTCCTCAGTGAACGCTCTGCACTAAGGAGCAGAGAAACAGATGGGTATCCAGGAGGGGTGGAGGTCGGTAGATCATGGCCACAGTGGCTGCTCGCTTCTGTTGGAGGACGGGAGAAAATACGTGCCAATGGAGAGTGAGAAACAGACGCCAGAGAGGAGAAAACTGTTGGGGTGTTCCTGATGAGGCCAAGGACAATAGGAAACAGAGTAGAAGAAAGCGAGTGGCCCTGAGATAACTTACAGCCCTGGGTTATTCGCTGACTTATCCAAGAGATATTTACTGAGCAAACAGTTTGTACTAGCCATTATCCTAGACACCAGACATCTATTAAGAATACACATATCTACCCTAGGCACATCAGTAAACAGAAGAGATGATTATCTGAGAAAACATACGTGAAGCACGTACAACAATCCCAGGCACACAGCAGGCACCTAGCAAACGCTTGCTGGCTAAACACAGAGCTGAAGTATGTTCATCCAAATCTGACAAAGCCGAGTCCAAGACAGTGCCCCAAAACATGCCAGAAGAGAACTATCACAACAGCAGGAGTAACACGCTTTTGGTAGAGTGGAAGTCCAAAAAGGAATGGGGCTTTGCCCCAGTACACAGCAGTTCAGTGCAAACTACTGATTTGGATCATATGAGAAAGTGTTTTTAAAACTCAGTGAATGCAAGCTCTTAGGGGCCAGGCAGTGATGCAGTGGGTAAGTCAATCAGACCCACGTGGGAAGTCCCAGGCCACATGAGGAGTCCCCATGCATGCGGGGTATATGCCCATGTGCCTGTAATCTGGGCTAGCCAGGGCTGGGGTGGATCACAGCCTGAAGACTCTGCTGACAGTGCCTTCTCTGCCACCTCTCTTACAGAAGAAATAAAAAGATAAAGCTGAAAAAGCAAACAAACATGGGTCAGCAAGTAGTGTGGTGGTTGGGCTGCTGGTCTCACACGTGGCCGACCGCCATTCAAGTCCTGAACCTGGGGGCTTTGCTTTCTCACTCTTCCCCTCTCTCTGGTGAGAGCACGAAGCATGTAGCGAATTTTAAAAAATAATCATAAAGGGCCCGGGGATCCCGCCCCGGCGGGCGCCGGACGGAGAGCCCCGGCGTGCGGAAGCCAAGCCCGCCAGCCTGACGGCCCGGGGCTGACGCCCCGCTCCTGGGGGGCTCCTGCCCGGCGTTC
>NW_006159504.1:3790002-3854978 GCF_000334495.1 Tupaia belangeri chinensis | reverse complement strand
AAAAAAAAATCATAAATAAAATTAAAAAAAAATTTTTTTTTAAATGAGCCAGCAAGGGGTGTAGCAGTTAAAGCACTGGACTCACACATGACTGCCACGGTTTAAGTCCCAGACCCAGCGGTTTGAAACTCACACCAGGTACATGTGTGCATGGGCCCCAAATCCTGAGAGAATAGAGAAGGGATTGTGGTGTGGTCATCCCTCGTGGGAAGTGACTTTTCACTTTCTTTCTTCTCTCTCTCCAGTGAGCACACATGCCTTATAGTAAAAAATCTCTCAAAAAAACCCCTTAAAAACTCAAATGAGTGCAACCTCTTTGCAGAAAACAAAAGTTACACACAGAAAGCTAGATATACCACCTAAAACTTATCAAATTAATCCAGTGCAGGCCAAGAACCAAAATTATTGTAAAATCCATTCCCCTTTTTCTTCTTTTTGAGAGGTTTTTGCTATAGGGCACATGTGCTCGCCAGAAAGACAGAGAGAGAGAGACAAAGACAGAAAGCGAGAAACCAACCCCCTAGGGGATGGCCACGCCACAATCCCTTCTCCTCCATTCTCCTCTCAGGATCTTGGGCACACACACACCTGGCATGAGTTTAAGCCACTGGGTCTGGGACTAGAACTGTGGTCGACTACATGGGAATCCAGCAACATAGCCATTATACCAACTGCTGGTCCCCTCTCCTACTATTTAATCTGGTTTTCATTACCCTTTTGTTAATCTCTCTTTTTTTGCCAGAAAAGCTGAAAATATTAATATTCAGTTTCTATTCTCTCTACAAGGAGATTTCAAAACATTTATGAGAACATGGAATTAAAGTATGTGTTTATTTTGGTGCCAAAAAACTGAAATCCATGCATGGTTTTTCACAATACATATTTTCCATGAAACTTTTGAAAACTCCCTTGTACTTCCGCCTGGCCTTCCTCCCTCCAATTTACGACAAGAATGTACTTGATGCTTTATCATTTTATCCAATAAAATGCTGTATGTGTTGAAAGATGTTTGCAGAAAAATATAGTATTTTACTTATCGAAAAAATTTTTTTCAAAGGTCTCACATATTACTGAACCAACCCACCAATACAGAACTTAGAAACAAAGTGAAGCATCGTTTTTTCCAATAAAACACCCCAAGTGTCCAGGCAGAGGTGACTGGTTTCAGCTTGTGTGCCAAGACCACAGTGACCTTGGTACGGCATAAACCAGGGACCCTCTCCTGTCCAGTACTTCACAGACCCAGCGTGGTTCTTCTCCAGTGTCTCCTCTTGGAGTTGTACCTGATTTTATTACCAGTTTCATTCAAATCCACTGAGAAATGGGATGATTTTACTTCTGCTTAGCCAGAAACCGCTTGATTCTGAAAGCTTTGTGAGAAGACTTGGCAAAAAACACGTGGATCACATACACCACGACGGCGGAGAAAGGAAGACTACTTATCAAAATCTAGCTTACTTGCAACCCCCCTCCAAAATCCACACTTAAACAGAATCTTATGCATCACAGATAATATATTCAACCTTTCTATCTGAAAACCATGTAACTTTTCTAAGAGAAAGTTGAGAACCTGAAATTTCACAATATTGACACAGATAGTAAAGAACGTTTACTGTAGCTGATTGTTACTGATATTTAAAATCAGAATATTTCAGAAAATTAAGAAATCAGAACAAATGACTTGTGTATTGTCTACAAAACCTTAAGGAAAGAGATGGAGCTCTCCTCATTTGAAAATCTGAAATCCAAAACGTTCCAAAATCTAAAACCTTGAGTTCCAACATAATGCCACAAATAGAAACTCACACGCCTTGTCTCTTGCAACAGGTTGCCTGTCAAAATACTACAATACAGAAAGTGTATAAAATTACCTCCACACTAGGTGCCTATGGTGTATATGAAACATGAATCAATTTCGTGCTTAGATCTGGGTTCCATTTCCAAGGATGTCTCATTATGTGTATGCCAAGTCCAAAAAACTCAAAAAAAAAAAAAAAAAGATAATTCATGACACTTCTGATACTAAGCATTTCGGATAAGAGATACTCACCCTGTTTACCTGTTTTTAAATACCTATTTCAGTGCCAGCCCGTGGCGTGGTAGTTAAGACTGCTGGATCCCACATGGCTGACTGGGTGGTTCGCATCCCAGATGAGCCACTTCAAAAACATGCCCAGTGGGGAACCAGCAGTTAGCGTAATGGCTATGTCGCTGGACTCCCACGTAGTCGACCGCAGTTCATGTCCCGGACCCGGTGGCTTAAAACGCACACCGGGCGCGTGTGCGTGAGTGCCCAAGATCCCGAGAGGAGAATGGAGGAGAAGGGACTGCGGCGTGACCATCCCCCCTGGGGGGTGATTTCTCGCTTTCTGTCTCTATGTCTCTCTCTGTCTGTCTGGCAAGCGCACGCACCCTACGGTGAAAATCTCTCAAAAAAAAAATAAATAAATAAATAAACATGCCCAGTGCACTCATGTACCTGAGTACTCAAAATCCTGAACAGAAGGAGAGACGGAGAAGGGACTGCATAGTGACCTTCACATAAGACAGGTGCTTTCTCATTCCTGACTAGCTAGTGCACATTCCCTCTGACAAAACTAAAAAAAAAAAGAAGAAGAACAAAAAATACATGCTCGCCAAAATACAAATTAATTTTAGTGAATAAAGCTGCAGTATCTAATATTTAAGTTACGATGTATGTAGCAAGTCCAGCCATTTTATCTTTAAAACATTATTTGCATTTCAAGCTTCCAACTCAAGGTATGAGAAGAACAACCTTTCAAGGATGTTTTTTAAATCCTAGAATACCCTTCAACTTCTAACGTCTTCTACTTTACTTCTAGTATTCTACTCTTATTTCCTTGACCTACCCACTCATCCCAGTACTGTTGCCTGTCCATACTGCTATATCTGAAACTGCAGTATTCTTATCCTGTTGAATCACTAAAACCAGCATCTCTCTGACCCCAAGGTAGGGCAGCAGTAAATATGTTGGAATAAGCATTTCATGTGAAAATTAACCCAGTATTTCCACCCACGAGTAAATGCAGCTAATATACTAGTGACCATTTCTTTTCTTTTTATTTCTTTTTTTTTTTTTTTCAGGTTTGGACATAGGGCCCCTGTGTTATCTGAAGAGAGACAGAGAGAGGGAAAGTGAGAAATCACCCCCGAGGGAAGGCCATGCTGCAATCCTCCATTCTCCTAGGATTTTGGAACCTGCCACACAGGTGCCCCAGGTGTGATTTGCAGGCCACCAGGTCCAGGGCTCCAACCAGTAGGCCATGTGGGAGTCCTGGGCCTAACCTACACCACCTGCTGTCCTCACACTAGTGACCTTTCTAGATGTCTGGATTCCACCTGTTTTTACACGGTCTAAGTAAGTACCAATGCCATCCCGGCATTAACACACAAACCAAGCCCTAACTGCTCCAAGAACTTCCAAGTTTGAACTTGTTTCCAAAAAAGCAACTACCGCGGGAGTCTTAACGACTACCACACATCAAATGCCAAGTGTTTTTTTTTTTTTTTTCCAAATCCAGCAGAGATATTCCAGTTTTCTCCATCGCTTTTATGTGCACATGTAATTTTTCTTCTCAGATAATTAACACCTTGAAGGCAGAGACCTGTTCTACAGGCTGCAAAACCCCAAGGATTGGGACAGCTCCCGGCATGTCCAAGGTGTGTGCACCAGCTCGAACCATCAAAAGCACCAACGAGAGGTTGGGTATACATTGTTTCACTTGGTCCTTCCTACCACCGCAAGACGCAGTTACTGTATCATCCTTATTTTACTCGTGATAGAATGAGACCCGCAAAGGATAAGCCCAAGTCACACAGAGCAAAGGGGCAGAAACCAGGGCTCCAAGCCCGAGCAGTTTAGTGGCAAACACTCTCAGCGAGTACCCACGCGGGCTCCCACTTTCCTTGTGGTCACCACGGACTCTCCTTTCGCTTGTACACACAAGAGGCTCGAACCGGGTCCTGAACTCGGGCAAGTCTCTGGACATGCGACAGGCCTCCCGCGAGGCTGGCCACACCTCGCCCCACCTGCCAAGTTTAGACCACGCGGAACGAACCGGAGGGTTTGCAGCGCGAAGGGTGATGCGGGATGGGAGACCTGGCTCGTGGAGACCCAGGGAGGACCTCCCGTCCCCTCCACGCGGGCGCCGGGTCGAACATCCAGCCCAGCGAGAAGCCGACCTTGCCCGTCCAGACTCCGCAGCGACGCCAGCGAAACGGCCTTTGCTGCTCCCAACCCCGCGAACCGCCCGCGCTGCGGGGCGCCCGGTTGATACAGAGAGCGGAGGCCAAGCCCTGGACCGACGCACCTCGGACAGACCGGGGAAGGCCGGCTCTCCAGACCCTTGAACGGCAGCGGAAGCTCCTCCAAGGCTCAGCTGCAGATGAGGCGGAGAGATAGGCTCGGCCGGTTTCCTCCACGCAACCAGGAAGGAAGACGCCAAGAGCAGCGGTTGCCAGCCGGGTTGCATTAAGTGTGACATTGCTCCTCGCCCCGCCTCTTCCCGTGGTTGCCCCAAGGCACTTCCGGTGACGGCGGTGCCCCTTTCGCGGTAGGCGCGAGCGGCCCCGGGCCTGTCGCTGTCTCTCGCAGCCCGGCATCAGCGAGTCCTCCCTGCTCTTGGTCCCCAGCAGCGTCGCGGAGGCCCGGGCGGTGGTGGAGACATGTGCTGCGAGAAGTGGAGCCGCGTGGCCGAAATGTATCTCTTCATCGAGGACCGGGAGGAGGATTGTAAAATCCTCTGCCTCTGCTCCAGGGCGTTTGTGGAGTAAGTAGAAGCGTGTGTCCCTTCATTTCCAGCACGGTCGTTGCCCAGCAGTGGAGGCGGTGCACGTGTCGTTGTATGTGATCCTCGAGGCCAGGCAGAAAACTAACCCTCGGGCAAGGTGATTTGTAGGAAAACGAAAAAGAAAAACGCTCAGTCTTTACGGAGTGGTCGCTACTGCCGTTATTAGTAATTGAAGGACAGTCTACATGGTAGAGTGCTACGAAAAAGTGTGGTAGCTGATGTGTTCGTGTTGGTTCGAGTCTGTCCGTCGCAGCAAAGAATGGCAGGACAAAAAACTCTTGAGTACGGTTTCATTGAGAGAGACGCGTCCCGCCGACGGATCCGGCCAGTGACAGGAGAGGCAGGCCGGTCCAGCCTCCCCCTTTTAGGTCCTCTATTCATCTAAAATATGTGCCTCTTATTTATTTATTCATTCCTCATTATTGTTTTTTGTAAGTGTCAAGCTGCAGGGAGTTATTTTTTTTCCTTTTTTTTTTTGGAGAGTTTTTCTTTTTTTTTTTTTTTTTTTTTTTTTTTTTTATCCTTCGGTTTCCAAACAAACAAGAAGGGAACAATCACCCCCCAGGGGGGATGGCCACGCCGCAATCCCTTCCCCTCCATTCTCCTCTCGGGATCTTGGGCACGCACGCACGCACACGCACCTGGCGTGAGTTTAAGCCACTGGGTCCGGGACTCGAACCGCGGTCGACTACATGGGAGTCCAGCGACATAGCCATTACGCTAACTGCTGGTCCCTGCAGGGAGTTATTTTTGAGTTAGACGGATGGATGTCACAATACCATTGGTCATATGGCCCTTCCTTAAAGTTTCTTTGTGCTCCAGGCTAGTTTCCTGATCTCTCTGCCTAACCAAGCTTATCCCTAACAGCTCCTAACAGGTGTAATAAGTTAAGGGAGCATCTAAAAATTGGGGGATGATAAAATGTAAAATGGAATTTCCGATGGATGTGACATCCATCTTAAGGTGAAAGTTGAGTGACTGGTTTTGTTTAACATCTTTTTCAAAACATTAAAATCTGTTCCAGCTCCAATACACATGAATAGAGACTGAAGCCATTTGAGATAAGAGGCTTAAAACTGTATCAGTTTTCCAGAGATGTCTTTATTTTGAGGGAAGTTTTTGTTTCAAGTAGAAATCGTCATGCATGGAAAATAACCAGTACATAGGGGAAAAAAGAATTAGAGAATAGAATTCTGAGGATTGTCTTTTTTATATTATGGATAAATGCATGAGTTAAACCACTTAAATCTTTTTCATCTCGGTACCAGCAGTTAGCATAATGGCTATGTTGCTGGGCTCCCGTGTAGTTGATGGCGGTCTGAGTTCCAGACCCAGTGGCTTATACTCACTTGGGCGCTTGTGCATGCGTGCCCCCAAGATCCCGAGAGGGGAATGGGGATCGCGGTGTGGCCATCCCCCCTGGGGGGGGGTGATTTCTCGCTTTTTGTCTTTCTGTCTCTTTCTGGGGAGCGTATATGCCCTATAGCAAAAACCTCTCAAAAAATCTTTTTTATCTCCAACACAGTATACTTACCCTAATTTCACACATGCCTAATGTTAGACTGAAATCTGTGTGAAAGTGAAGAAATGTGATAGGTTTTTAATATAGTTTAATGTAGTAGAATTTAAGTTTGAGGAGTTATTTTTTTACTGTGTGATTATGCAGTGATCCAAAAATTAATCCAAAAAGAAATTAGTCATTACATTATATTTAATGTAAAAATCATCATTGCCTCTGTAGTCAGGCATGTATGTTATTGTGCGTTCAATCAGTGAGTGCTTTCTGTGCTCCCGTGGATCGAGTACAAGCACTTCGGACTTAACGACCTGCCTGTGCAAGGGTAGGTGGCACTGCTCAGACCTGCAACCTGAAATGTGCCCTGTCTATGTGAATCCTAGGAATCTCAGTCTTCTTTCCTTCCACAGTCTGCAGCCCTGTGGTATGACTACACAAAGCATTTGCAGTCATGGAGGACTACATATTTTGTTTACAAATTTGTACTTTATTATGTACAAATAGTAATTTTCAGAATAAATAAAAACTGTTACACCGGATTTATGTTGTGTTGTCTCTTTCCGGGCTTACCTAATGTATGCTTGTTGTAGGAATAGAATTACATTATTCTAGTGTGGTATCACGGGATACCTATTGGAAAGTACGTACTCCGTGATGCCACAACGGAGCACAAGATATTCATCTTTATGCTCCTCGCTTATCGACCAAATTTATTTAATGGCCTAGTCGTGGGAACGTAACTCGGTCATTACGTGCAGCACGTACGCTGTGAGGCGCTGGAGTACAAGACAGAGGCTACCAGAGGAGATCAGTATTAAGGCAGCTGGCTCATAATAACGTGGTTAAGTATAGTTACAAACGCTGTGAGCGAGGTGTGCAGGATGCTGCGATAGAGAACAACCTTTCCCAGGGTCACAGAAGTTTCTCAGAGGAAGTAGCCTTTGGAAAGAATTCTAAAGTAAAACTGTGGTCCCAGTGAGAGGAAGCATCCCCAGTAGGTTGAACTCTGTGTAAAAGATCTTGAAAGAGCAAAAGAAAACCCAGAACACTGAATAAAATGACTGAGAAAGGAAGATAGAGATAGCGTGGGTGGGGGAGTGAGGGTTCAAACATAGGACCATAGACATTCCTGACTTGAGATGGTTTGACTTCGGATTTCCCGATTTTACAATGGTGCAGAAGCATTCTGTAGAAACAGTGCTTCATTTTGAAGTTTGATCTTTTCCTGGCTAGCAATATGCAGTAGGATACTCTGTTGTGATACTGGCCCACATCCCAGTCAGCCCCATGATTATGAAGGTTAAACCCCAGTACTCCCCACCATACTGTGTTGCTAGATGATTTTGCATAACCGTAAGCTGATGTAAGTGTTCTGAGCACATTTATGGTAAGCTAGGCCAAACTATGCGGTTTGGTAGGATAGGGGTATTAAATGCATTTTCAACTTACGGTATTTTTTTTTTTTGGAGAGATTTTCACTGTAGGGCGCGTGTGCTCGCCAGACAGACAGAGAGAGACATAGAGACAGAAAGCGAGAAATCACCCCCCAGGGGGGATGGTCACGCCGCAGTCTCTTCTCCTCCATTCTCCTCTCGGGATCTTGGGCATGCACGCACACGCGCCCGGCGTGAGTTTTAAGCCACCGGGTCCGGGACACTAACCGCAGTCGACTACGTGGGAGTCCAGTGACATAGCCATTAAGCTAACTGCTGGTTCCCAACTTACGGTATTTTTCAACTTAGGATGAGTTTACCAGAGTGTAACCCCATTATAAGTCAAGGAGGATCTGTTACGTTGTCAGGAAAGTTATGACCTGTTTTTCTTTGCAAAAATGATTTTTTTTTTTCCAGAATATTGGAAAACCTTCAATTGGGGAATGACATGATCAGATTTGCATTTTTTGAAGTTTAATTCTTTGGAGAGAGACAGATATAGCATCCCTAACAGGACCCTCGTGCCACAATCCACCCCAGGCTCAGCCAGCCCACATCAGGGGTATATCCACTCGGCACATAAAGAGAAATCCTGGGACACAGGAGACCGTCTGTGGATATCGTTGCATTGCCATTGTGCTGCTTCTGCCCCCCAGGTGCACGTTTCTAAAAGAGTTCGCTGGCAGCAATGTGGAGTATGGTTTAGAGGAAGAACCACTTAAGATCATGGTCCATGCAGGAGATTATGTTGGGATTATGATAGGTGACTGGAGAAAGGATGAGACAGAAAAACAATTGGGGTCGAGAATTGGAGGAAAATGAAAAACTGTAAGATAGGAAGAAAGAGATGGGATCAAGGATAACTCCCTGGTTTCTGGCATGCTTTGCTGCCTCTCACTGAGAGAGAGCACTGGAGAATCATGGGTTTTATTTGGGGGCAGCAGTGAAGCGATCATGAGTTCCATCTTTTTTTTTTTTTTTTTTTTTTTAAGTTTATTTCTTCCATGAGCAAGAAACAAACTACCTCCAAAAGGGTCTGAATGCCCATAATCTGGTCACAGCCTCAGCTGGCCCCAGATCATGGGCCTGCGCATACCTATGTACTCAGGTGACATCTCTGGGTGTGAACACCGAACTCTCCCTTCCGAGTCAGCCTCACACAGCAGAGAATGCTGCTGTGCCACCTAGTTCAATTCTGCACATTATGATTTAGGGGTTCTTGTGAGATAGCCCAGGATAGATGACACAAGTAGCTGGATATGTCCGTTTAGAATTGACTAAAAACTGAGGCATACTCATTTAGATAGTCATCAAGCCATTCATTGTGGGGTGAGGAGGGTAAGATCTGTCCTTGGGGAATCCTTTCATTCTTTTAAAGACAGAAGAAAAAGATAGATGAACTGGGAAATAGAAGACAATCCAAGTATATGCATTTTAATGAAGGCGTAATCAACCTAGGAAAGCCACTAAAACACAAGCAAAATGAGGGCTAAAAAATACCTACTGGAATTGGCAAAATCCCCTGGATTGAGTCCTGACAATTAAGTGCTACCACTAGTGTCTTACATCTTGTTCTGACAGACTTTTTCCTTGATGAAATGTGACACAGGCTCCTCTGAGCCCTCTGTTGGATGGCTTTGTCTTCGGCCTGCCTGGCCCAATTGTAGTTTAGCAGGACTCCCCTCACTCTTGCTGTTTTCTCTGTTATTTCCACTCACTGACCCCTTATTCAGTTCTTTGGCTGTGTATTTCCAGCTGTCTTTGTTGTTTTACGAGTTGAGCCAGAGTTCTCTCCTCTATTGCCATAATCTTGATACCTATCACAATATTCCTTTCTATTTAACAATTGTCATAATCATTTTTTCTTTAAGAAAAAAAATGTGTTTTCATTTAAGTCTTTCATCGGCCCCTAAGTTATATCTTGTTATCCTTATTGTATTCCGAAAGAACATTTGAGTCTCAGGCCGACTTGTGCCACAGTGCTAATGTGCAGCTCGAGAGAGGCTAGACCCAACGGGGCAACCATGGTTCAGTTCCCTGGCCTGGTGGATCTGAAACACATGCCCAAAAATACAGTGGGCTGCAGGACTGGAAGGGGGAGATCATGGCATCATAGATCCTGTGGAGGTGCCCCTCTCATGTGCATGTGCACAACTTCTATCATAAATAAAGACAAGAAAGGAAATTAAAAGAGGTACTAAAAGAAAGAAAGAAAACTGAGTCTCAGTAATACCTAAAGAAAATTACGTAGCTGGTAAGTGGTAGTCTTGGAAGTCTATCCTAGGTCCTCAAGAATCCAAAGCTTTTACAGTATCTCATCAGTTGGTATAGAACATATTCATCCACTCTTCCTGACTAAAGTAGTTAAGTATCTTAAAGTCACTAGAACAGCTGGTGCCCCGTTGAAATACTAAATTTAGATTAGTTCAGAATGGGGAACTATTCTGGAAACTGCAGAGCCTATGTTTACCTCTGACCGTACTTGGTGTAACTGTGTGTCTGACAGTGGTCTCCAGTGTTTCATATATAGTACCACAGAATCATTTGTTGTATTTCTCCCCAAACAGATTGCTGAGCCACAATTTAAAAGTTCTGACCTCATGGACAGAATACTGCATCTGGTTTCACATTTCAGAACTACCAAAAATAAGGGACACAGCCTCGGGGAAGTCATATAAATTCTATGATCCCATTTCAGTATTTCCCGAAAGGATACCTTCTCCTTTTTACTGCTTGAAAATGAAACTGATCTACACTCCCTTCACAGTAGAGAAGTTGCTAATCAGAGATTTCCAAGATTTATTCAGCATGTATTTCAGCCACCCAGGGGTTGGATACTATGATAAAAAGATGACTTAGGAATGGTGGTGACGATTGCTGAATTCAGAGGTATGATGTAAGAAGTCAAGTGCTGGGACCAGCAGATGACATAATGGTTATGTCCCTGGACTCCCACATAGCCAACCGCGGTTCGAGTCCTGGACCCAGTGGCTTAAACCTCATGCCAGGCAAGTGTGCATACATGCCCAAGATCCTGAAAGGAGATTGGAGGAAAAGGGATTGCAGTGTGGCCATCTCCCCCCAGGGAGTGATTTCACTTTCTATCTCTCTGTCTTTCCAGTGAGCACATGTACCTTACAGCAAAAGTCTCTCAAGAAAAAAAGAAGGAGAAGTCAAATGGCTGCTTAGTCAGGGCTTTAAAGAGAGCAGTATCTTACTGTGGTTCCAACAGTGCCGGTCAGATCTTCAGCTTCTCGGTTCAAGTCCTCAGTGAAGGTGTATTTTGGCAGGTCGAGAAATTAGTTCATGTAGAATCATTCTGCTCTGTGGATGGAGTTACACTGATTAAACTCAAAGACTGTTATAGAGTAATGAGAAATGCTTTGGATGCCAGATTTCAGAAATATGTAGTTCCCAGCAGTAGGAGCTTTTCGAGATACTTATAAGTTGTAGGTAGGAAACAGTTTTCATAAAAGTTTACAAGCTAGCATTCTCTCCTTTGTGGCTGATCCTTCTGCCTCAGATTATCTGTAGGTTTGGAACAGACTTGGACACCATTTGTCTCCCGTTTATGAAGAAGTATCTTTCTACTCCTTCCTCTGGACCTGACCTGACCTAGCCTAGCCTTTGCTCTGGGCCCATTGCCCGAAAGGCTTGCTGACTGGCACTGTGAATGATACCATGAAGCTCACTGGGAAGGGTGTAGTCGTCCCTTGGGAGCCACAGGGAATTGATTGATGGGCCCTCTTGCAAGTACCAACATTCACAGACACCCAGGTGCCTTATATAAAATCATGTAGTGTTTGTATACTATTAACTTTTGCACATCCTCCTTCATTTTGTCTTTCTAATACCTAGTGCAATGCAAATAGTAAATATAAATAGTTGTAAATCACTATGTAAGTGGTTGTCATAATGTATTTTATATGTATTTTGTTGTGTTTTCCATTTTTTGCTTTCTTGAAATTTTCAACCTACAGTTGGTTAAATTCACAGGTACAATAATCACAGACATGGCCGTCAGTGCCAGCCAAGGCTGTGTGCTTAATTCTTAGCCTGTAGCCTGGTGGGGGGCAAATTCTCATATGAGGACCCCTTTCCAAATAAGAAAAGATAAAGAAGATCAGATGTTGAGAAAGTTTTTCATATCATGCCTATAAAAACAGAATGCAGCTGACTTGTAATTAAAGCAATTTTATTTAAAATGTTTATCATCTAGTCACCATTACATTGAATTTTGTCTTTATGACCTAAAAAGTGTTTCTTTGTTTTTAATTACAGATTTCATACATTTTTATTTTTTCTGGTTTTTTTTTTGTTTACTAGGGAGCAGGGATGTTCACCAGAGTGGGGAGAGAGACAGAGAAAGTAAGAAAACACCCCCTTCATGGAAAATGGTCACGTCAGAGTTCCTTCTCCATATCTGCCACCTTTCAGAGTTTGGGGCATGCTCACATATGTACTCATTGTGTTTTTCAAACCACCAGGTTCAGAACTGAAACTACATGGTCAGCCATGTGGATCCAGCTGCCTTAACCACCATACATATTCTATTTTTTTAGAGAGTTTTTGGTCTTGTTTTGTTTTGGCCATATGGCACATGCACTGCTGGAGAGACAAAGAGACAAAGACATAAAGGGAGAAGTCTTCCCCCAGGGTGATGGTCACACCACAACCCCTTTTCCAGTCTCCTCTCGGGATTTTGCATACACTTGTGTAAGTGCCCAGTGTGAGGTTTAAGCCTCCAGGTCCAGGACTCAAACCACGGGTGGACTACATTGGAGTTCAACAATGTAAGCATTACGCCATCTGCTGGCCCCAGCCCCTCCCATACATACTCTTAGAGCTTAAGCAGTAGAAACTAAGCTACAGTCCAAGTAGGTAATGAGAAAAGCCTGAGCATGCCAGGTGTCCCACATGTGTCCTTGATCTGGGCCACCTGAGACTGGGGCAGGTTACAGCATGGGGACACTGGTGGGGATGCCTGTGTTCGTGTGTGTGTCGCTATGGAAGAAATAAATAATTTAAAAAAAAAAGGGCAGGAAATAGGACATAATACAGTAACTAATTTTTTATTGTAACTTTCATTTTCTAAAACTGTTATACACTACTATAGATAATACTTATTTTATGTGTGCATTCAAGTTTCTGTACATCATCTGTACAAAGAAGTTGTAATTGGAATATTATAGAACTCTTAAAATAATTATGGTCATGGCTTTATACAGTTGTAGCATGAAGAAATAACCCATGTTAAAAAAATCAGAATAAAATATATATACTGTGCATACAATTACATGGGAATGTTGTATGCTTATGTACAAAGCCTAGAATAGAACACAGGAAAGTACTGAAATGCTGCGGTCATAGATGGTTTTAGTTATAAGTTGTTTGTATTACAAAAAAATATATATTATTTCATTGATTTTTAGGTGATTCATTTGAAATAACTTCAAACTTATAAGAATAGTTCAGAAAACTCTCTTACTCACCTCAACTTCATTTCTTTTTCTTTTTCTTTTTCTTTTTTTTTCTTTTTTGGAGAGGTTTTTGCTATAGGGCACGTGCGCTCACCAGACAGACAGAGACAGACAGAAAGTGAGAAATCACCCCCGAGGGGGGATGGCCACACCACAATCCCTTCTCCATTCTCTTCTCGGGATCTTGGGCACGCAAGAAATCACCCCCCATGGGGGATGGCCACGCCACAATCCCTTCTCCTCCATTCTCTCGGGATCTTGGGCTTAAACTCACACCGGGTGAGTTTAAGCCACCTCGTCCGGGACTCGAACTGTGGTTGACTACGTGGGAGTCCAGCAACATAGCCATTACACTAACTGCTGGTCCCTCAACTTCATTTCTTTACTCTTCCTCTCCCTGTCCATAGACGTTTACTTACATATATATGATATATGAGGATATATATTATATATGTAAGCATCCACACTTGTACACACGTGTTAGTCTGTTTTTAGACTGAGAGCTGCAGACATGATTCTAAATACAGTTTGAGTATTCCTTATTAGAAATGCTTGGGGCTCGAAGTGTTTGGGATTTTTTTTTTCATTTTGGAATATTTGCATATACATAATGAGGTATCTTGGGGATGGGTACCTAAGGTAAACACAAATTTGCTTATGTTTTAAATAAATCATATACATGTAGCCCAGTGGGAATTGTATTCAGTAGTTTTGTACTATGGCCTGCTCTCACAAGAGGTCAGGTGTGGGATTTTCTTCTTGGGGTATCCTGTTGGCACTTGAAAAGTTTCAGATTTTGGAGCATTTTGAATTTTAGATATTCTGATTAGAGATGCTTAACCTGTAGTTCGTTGTGTATTTCCTAAACAAGAATATTCTCCTTCATAATGACTATAGTGGATTCAAATGACATTTCCCCAGTGTTCCCAACAGTGTCTCCCTTCTAATCCAGGATTCTGCACTGGAACTTGTCATATTTCATGTCTTCTCAGTCTCCTCTGATCAAGAAAAATTCCTCCCACTCTTAAAGCTACCCTCTAAATTTCATGTCCCAGCAGTTCAAGAAGTAAGGACCTCGCTTAACCTTGGACCACCCAGTTTCTTCAGCAGTTGGGTCATGGCTTAGCAGGAATACCACGGAAGTGGTGCTATGCCCTGTTCTCTATAGCTTCAGGAGGTTCTGCAATGTTGCTGACTGCCAGCTTCCTCCACTGTAGTCATAGCGGCTCCCTTTGTATTATATTGATCAGCATCTTCGGGAGGCATACTCCAGTATTGTACCAACATCCTTTCCCTCAATAAACCCACAAGCCCTAGGCTTCATTGACAACTTCACCCATCAGCTGCTTCTGTAAAGTTGCCAAAATGAGGTTCTTGTCTCTTTCATTCCCCCTGCATTATTAGCGCTCTGTAAGGAGCATGTTCCCACCTCTCCTGGTGTGTGTGTGCTCGTTTGTTTAGGTTAACATGGAATCTGGATTCCAAGTTTATTAATGGATTATATTCCATTACTGTCATTTTGGTGCTTGCGTTATTTCCAGCGTTGAGTGCTTCCTAACTCTGTGGCACAATGAGGTGACCCAGGCTTATCTCATGCTCTGACATGGAATTGCCATATGTGTACATGAATATGTACATGTGTATATGTGCATTCATACATGTAGCACATTTAAAACCATTCTAAGTGTCTACTATGTATGTAAACTTAAGTGCCATAATTTAATTGTCTATAACAATAGACTCTAATGATGACCCAACACCTTAAAGTTCTTTCTAGTCTTTCTTGTTTTTAGATGACATGTGTGAGACTGCCATGTTTTTAAAGGTGGATTTGGTTTATTTGCTTTATATGTTTATTTCGTGGGTGAGAAAGACAAACAGAGCAATAGAAAAACAGCATCCCCAACAGGGTCCCAACTCTGTGATCTCCCCTGAGCTCTAACCAGCCTTAGACCATGGGCACTTGCATGCCCAGCATACCCAGGGAGGCCCCCAAGTGCAAACCCAAAACCCTCTGTGTGGGTCAGCCCTCCAGAGCATCATGCCTAACTGCTGCCCCACCATCCAGCAGCAAGCTCACCATGTGTTTACATAACCATCTGCAAGGAGAATCCTGGCTGTCATTGTCCTCAGTACATTTCCTCATTTGTTCATTGTAATCAGTCTTGCATCGTACGGGCCTGTTGTCCACCTTGCCACCTCAGTGTCCTGTATCCTTGGCTGCTGACAGGCACACCGCTGATACCATTTGTGCAGCTTCTGCACTGCACCCCCAATACCTTGGGGGACTGAGGGCATACTGCCAAAACACAGTTTCACTTGCATCCTCCCTTGTTCACTGTCCTGCTGCAAGTCACAGCCTACTTCATGTTTTATAAAGTATCCCAAAAGAATAAACAGGAAGATATGAAAGAGATCATGTACACAAAACCTTTTGTTTTTGTTGAATTCCTGTAGCTCCATTAGAAAAGTAGCATTTTTATAAAGACGATAACTATGGTGTTTATTATACCCAAATTTATTACAGGTAGGAAGATACTCATAGCAAAAGTGTTCTATTAGCAGGGCCCGCAGATGACATAACAGTTCCTGGATGGCTCCCATGTAGTAATAGATTGCCACATAGTTGACTGCAGTTTGAGGCCCAGACCCAGCATCTTAACATTCATACAGGGCACATGTGTGTGCGTGCCCAGCGTTCCAAGAGAAGAATGGAGGAGAAGGGATTGCAGCATGGCCATCCCACCTGGGGGGTGATTTCTCACTTTCTGTCTGGCGAGTGCACACGTCTTATAGAAAAAAACTCTTCTTTAAAAAAAAAAAGTGTTCTATTTGGTTTATAGGGGTAATGTACTCTACAATCCCATTAGATAAAGAAAAAATTTAGAAGGCATGTCAAGGAAAGCTTAACTATTCACCGTTTATAAGAATTAGTGAGGGCTGACCCTGTGGCTTAGTAGTTAAGGGAGCCAGATCCCACATGACCCTCTGCAGTTTTAATCCTGGCCCTGACAGCTTGAAAAACACTGGGCACATGTGTGTATGTGCCCAAAATCCTGACACATTTTAAAAAATGAGGAGATGGGACTGTGATGTGACCACACCTCATGGGAGGGTACGTTTTCCTTCTCTGTCTCTCTAGCTCTCTCTGGTATACACGTGTATTCTCTGACGAAAAAAGAAAAAGAAAGAGGAATTATTGAGACTGAATTGTTTTGTCTTAATTTATTTTCAGGTTGAAAAAAAAAATAAGAACTTCATTGTTCCAGAGCAATCTTTGCTGAGACCATGAATATATTGTTAGTTAGACACGTTTAATTTGACCTGTTTGCAAATGAGTGAGGAGGGTCTGTGTGGATTTATATGCATATAAGCCAAATCTTTCCAGTTATTTTACATTTACTTCTTATCTCAAAATTTAGAGAACAAATTATTCCCTATGTATCATAAGGCAGATCAGAATCTTCCCCCAATATTCAGGACAAATGCCATTTACTTTTAATAATTAGTAGTTGTAAATTCTGCCATGTGTCGAACACTGCTAAGTAATTTACATGTACTATTGAATATCAGTCCAACTCCGGGAGAAATGTGTTATTGCACTTACATCACAGGTGAGGAAAATTAATCAGGAGATTGCTTTTCTGTTCCATGGCCTCATTAATCTGCCCTGTCTTGAGCATTCTTTCTCCTCTGAGTTTGGTTTAATTTACTTCAATAAGGACTGCTTAATTTGCTTTCTAGGGATCGAAAATTGTACAACTTGGGACTAAAAGGCTACTACGTCAGAGGAAGTGGCAACAATGCAGGTAACGTACTGTAAACCTTTTGATCCTTTTTAGGGTAAAATCAACCATAATATTACATTAATTTATGTAGAATTTGTTATAGTACTATATTGTTAGCATAAAATGTAATACTTAGAAAATAGTCATATAAATTTAGACAGTCCTTAGTTTCAGAAACTCTTATCAAAGCAGGTCTTTCAGTTCCGGCAAGCAGCATGGTGGTTAAGGGCGTTGGATTACCACATGGCTGACCATGGTTTGAGTCCTGGACCTGGCAGCTTACTTTCTCAGAGAGAAGAGAGGGAAACTCTCCCACTCTTTCGCTTTCGCTCTTGCTCTATCCCTCTCGGGTCAGATTTAAAATAAATAAATAAAGTTAAATAATTATTTTTTTAAAAAGAAGATCTTTCCTTTTCCTGTACTTTCTGTATGGACTTAATGTAGCCTCTTTTGCCATGTGTGTAGCTTACTCCCTGAGTTGTCACTATTAGATAAGAGCAATCTGGAGTTTGGAGCTTTGAAAAGTAGATAATATATAGTTTCTTCATCAAAATTGTATGGTATAGTTATGTACCATATAATAGCGTTTCAGTCAACTATGGACCTATATATACCACAGTTGTCCCATAAGGAGCAATAGGTTATACACAGAAGGAGCATAGTAGGCTTTGCCGTCTAGGATTGTGTGAGTACACTCTTAAGATGTACGCACAATGACAAAAATTGTTCTTCAGTACATTTCTAAGAACACGTCCCTTCACTAAGCCATGCCTGACTGCATAGGTAAATTCTGGGCAAAGATGCATAGTCTTTTGCCAAAAGTAAAGAAGCGGCCATTTGGATTAATTATCCTAGAGAGCAGCGAGGATTTGGGCTACACGTTGATCCCACTTCAATCTCTCAGACTTCCCTACCCCATTTGTCCTTCGACACTGACCTTTTACATTTCTAGACAGAAGACTAGTGTTGTTAAAAGCCAGAGTCAGCCCGAGTACATGCATCATAATTATCTCTGACCCTTTCACTCTCACAGTGATGGAACAAATCTCTGATTCTTCATTTGAGTCCCAGGTGAGATGTGTTTTAGTGCTATGCCGTACTTAGGAGGTTTCTGTAAACACTAGGCTCCACCACAGAAAACATGCATGACACAGAAGGAACATAAAATTTAGCTGATTGTATTCCCATTTTACTCTCTCCTGAGCTTTTGTGAGTTCACCGAGTAAAATGGTGAGTGGAATCCTCTTCGTTATTTAGATAGGCATCTTCCTTCCTTTTTTAGGAGCCTATGTAGTACAACCCACACTCAGGAGATGTGTCCATCTCCGTGTTTGCCACTCTGGCACCGCTGTTCTGTTGCCCTCCATCAAGCTGGGTACAGTTCAGCCCTACTGAGTATGCCAGTACGGAAAATGAGTTGTTCTCTCATCCTGTAAATGGTTAATAGAGCATTTGAATGGCATTTTGTCTGATTAATGATACAATTTATTAGATAACCACATTAGAATAAGTAAAATTTGTTCCTTTGTAATAAATGGGTTTTTTAAATAAGAGTTATAATTAGGACTCTTGAAAGAATCTTCCAGTTTCATAAATTTCAAACTTTTACATACTTCTCACCTCTCTTGTTAACAGCTCCTATGATAGTAATGTTAAGTCCACTGACCGCATTGAATAATTTTGTGGATAAGGCATGTGAACGTGTAAGCATTTTCCCCTGTCCCCTCTTAATTCCATCGTCAGTATTCTGCATAGTGCCCAGCTCAGAATAGACGCTCAAGAAGCATTAAGTTGGATAGGCAGCTGGATGGATAGTGACGGAGCTAGGCAAGACATTTTTCTCTTGATTATGCATTGGCTATCTTTGTTACTTGACTATATTACCATCGCTTCTTTTTCTTTTTCTTCCCCTTAAAAATAATAATATTTGCATACCTGTATTTTAAACAAGTTGCATAATCATTCTTGATCTCAGATTCTTCTTTAAAATGAAGATTTAAAAAAAAAAAAAAAAAACCCCTGCCACTAAATGTTCTTTAAAACTGAGCTAACCAGTGCTGACCCTAGGAGACCAAGCTACAGAAGAGGAGGAAGAAGATCATTCCCATTGGACTACAGAATCACGTGACAGCAAAGGCATAGACCTAGAGGAAAGTGACCTTGATTCTGAGGCCGAACTAATGAGAAGTATGGGACTGCCCCTTCAGTTTGGTAAGATATCTGCACATCAGAATTTTGAGGTAAATATTTATTTTATTTATTTATTTTTTAGTTTTCTTCATAAACTATCATAAACTTTTTTATCCCAAGTCAGTTGCATTCATAATTAGAGCACTCCGTCTCTTTTTAAACATATGTACTTATTTAATAAATGACCAAAACTACAAGTGTTGGTATGCCCTACATTGACTTTTTCTCTTCTTGGGAACTTAGATGGTAAGAGTCACTTCTTTGTGTAACTATTGTACAATCTCAGGGTAAAGTTTAAGAGTATTTTGTGATTTAATGTCAAGATAGACTTAGATTCTTCTTTTTTTAATAGCTTATGAAGTGTATTGTATGCTTAATTTATTTGACATAGGTGTGTATGAATACCAGAAATAAAGTTAAAAAAAAGGAAAAAAGAAAAAAGAAAAAACATCAAATGAAGTACTTAGATGAGATTATGCAAGAATCTTGGAGAAAAGATGAAGAAGATGACATATTAGCTTCAGATGACCCATCTTCAGTTGAACAGTGTGAGAACTCTGGCACATCCAAACTTCAAAGAAAAAAGGATGCTAAAACAGAAAATCTGCCTGTTGAAAATATATTATCTCCAAGTCCAGAAATTACAGAGAATTGGGAAAAGTATTGGAATGAGTATGGGGAACAATTGCTATGGCAAAGCTGGCAAGAAAATCATCCAGATCAAATACTGTCTCCTGAACCTTGGAACTTTCCTGATACAAAGGAAGAATGGGAACAACATTATAGTCACCTTTATTGGTATTATTTGGAACAATTCCAGTTCTGGGAAGCTCAGGGTTGGACTTTTGATTCCTCACAAAGCTGTAATACTGAGACTTGTTCATCTAAAACAGAAACTAACAATAAGAAAGATGAAACCTGCATTACAGTTGACTTAAAAGCTTTCCCATCACCTGCTATACTTGGTAACAGCAGCCCTGATCCAAGTGAGGAGGATCATAACAGGATACTTGATGGGATTCGTAATGTAACTCTGAGCTCAGAGGGAACACTGCAAAGCCAGTTAGATTGTGTTGTAAGTCTTGATGGTCAACAGCAGCCAAATGGAGTTAGCAGCACCAGAGAGTACCCTGCATCTGGCCAAAGTGAACCATGTAATGGAGCAGCCCAGGAAAGCAATTTATCTGGCAATAGAAGCAGAGAACAACCTGCTCAGGGTAAGATTAGCGAGTATTTACTCTGCTCAGTAATTTATACCAAAATGAATCATCCTTCTTTCTATTTTTTTTTTTTTAATTTCTGAAGGACATGTGTGCTTACCAGAGAGAGAAAGTAAGAAAACATATCCTCCAATAGGGCATGGTCACTCAATTTTTTTAATCTATCATTTTTTTGTTTTATTTTGCTTTTAAGTTTTTTGCCATAGGGCATGTGCACTTGCCACAGAGAAACAGTGAGAGGAAAAGCAAGAAATAACTTCCAGGGGGGATAACCACACTGTTACTCCTTCTCCATTCTCCTCTTGGGATTTTAGGCATGTACAATTATGTGCCCTGTGTCCAGGACTCAAACCATAGTCAGTCATTTGGGAGTCCAGCGCCTTAACCACCATGCCACCTGCAGGCCTCCTCTTGTATTATTTTTTTTTATTTATGATTTTTTTTCTAGTTACAAGTACACTGTAATTTTCTTCTGAAACTTTTTTTTTAAATGAATTAACTTACATTCATTCCCTGAGCATTGTCACAGCATACAAAATGTGATTTCCCATCCAGAATATACTGCATAGAGGCTTAATCATACATGCTCTCATCAATAATTTTCCATTTCTTGTTTCACGTGTGTGTGAGTGTGTGTGTGTATGTATATTTTGCCCCTATTTCTGACCCTCTGCCATTTCCCACTCTCCTCCCACACTATCTCAGGTGTCTACAGTTGTTTTCCATTCCTCCCCCCCCCCCCCGTTTTATTGATTCACAAAATTTCTTAAATAATCTAACTACTTTCAATAGCAAGTTCAGATGGTATGTACATATCTGTGAATACATGTCTGACTTTAGGCATGAAACTCTGAGTAGCATGACTATACTATAAGGTAGCACCTAGCTGATGCTATATAGCTACTATGGTCATTAAATAGGTATTTTTTAATTTCAAGGAAAGCAGTTTTAACTTTAATAAATCAAAGAAATGCTAAGGAACTTTCCTTAAAACTTAAAGGCAGGAAACAGTTTAGGATTCTGTTCAGGTAGTAAGTACATGAACCTATCATCAGCTTAAGACAGGACAAAAATCCTTAAAACTGGAAAACAGCCTAGAAGAAAATCAGCAATATTTTAGTCTAAAGTCATAAAATGTTGTTTCACCATTTCACTCTCATGTACCTAATCTGCCTTCTGTTTGATCTTTCCGATTAAATTCTGGCATGTAATATTCAACTCTGGACTTGTCCCTATGGTTAGATTGACCATTTTCTTAGTTTTTGTACTCGTATTTCTGTGTGTGTACTTAATTTTCCTGGTATAGCACTCCTTTGAGAACTTCTTGGACATCTGGTCTGGTGATGGTAAATTCTTTCAGGTTTTGTTTATTTGAGAATGTTGTTGTCTTTTCTTCCCATATGAAGAAAAATCTTGCCATGACAGTATTCTTGGTTAAAATTGCTTTTCCCTTAACACTTTGAATATATTTTCCCATTCTTTCCTCACTTGCATTGTTTGTAATGAGAGGTCCACTGTTAGCCTGATGGGATATCCTTTGTAGGTAACTTGCCATTTTTCTCTTGCCAGTCTTTGTCTTATCTCTGTCTGTGGTTTTGGTCAATGTGACTATAATGTGTCTTGGAGAAGATCTTCTTGGGTTGATTCCATTTGGCATTCTTTGTATTTCTTAGGACTGGATCTTCGAGTGCCTCTCTAGGTCTGGAAAGTTTTCTTGCAGGATTTCATGGAATAGATTATCAATGCCCTATGAGTCTCTTCGCCTTCTGGGATATCAGTTACCCAGATGTTTGGACGTTTGATGGTATCTAGTATTTCTCGTATATTATTCTTTTTTTTTTTTTTTCCGGAAATTTTTCCAGTCTTCCCGGTAGTTTTTTCAGCAGTTCTATATTCTACGTTTGAGATTAAATTGTTTTGTATGATCTAGTTTGCTTCTAAAACTTTCAAGGGAGATTTTGACTTCCTGTATTACAGCTTTTATCTCTAACATGTCCATTTGATTCTTTTTTTATAGTGTGTATTTTCTCTTTTAGATCTTGCAAGAATTTCCTCACCTCCTGGAACTCGTCAGCTCCTTTCTTCTTCCTCTTCTGTAGTTCATTGTCTCTCTTCTATCTGTTAGCTTCGCCATTATGAATATGTTAAATTCTTTATCAGACATTTCTACGATTTCCATTGAACTGTCTGTGGATGAAGAGGAGTTATTCTTTTCCCTTGGAGGAGAGGTATTATCTTGCTTTCCTATATTTCTTATGACCCTGCAGTGATTTCTAGTCATCTGATGGATGGCGTGTTTCTTCCTAATTCTTGAAGTTCAATCTGAGCGTTCAGGCGCATGCAGAAGGTGATTTGGAAACTCTTTGCCGTTGTGTTTTTATCCTTTTGTGCAGCAGATCCCATGGGTATTGAGGAATATGTTAACCCTAATTAGTATTTGGATATTTGGCAATGGTTCCCTTAGATCTGCCTAGAAACACAGTGAGTGGAGATTGAGGAGCAAAGTGATGAGATAAAAAGAATAAGAAAACAGAGAGAAATAAAGAAATAGAGAGAAAAAGAAGGAAAAAATTTTATTTAAACAAAGTTAAAAAGCACGCAGCACAGTTCTCAGCAGCAGTGGAGGAGTCTTTTTCTGAAGGCATACCTCTTGCCTCTCCACTTGAGTTTGGGGTCTGGAGGCTGAATTATCAGTAGAAAATCTTCATTTCTCTTTTTTCCCTGAAATGACTAGTTCTCAGCAGCAATGACTAGTTCTTGGCCTCCTACTGTATTTTTTTTTAAGAATTATTTATTTAATTTTATTTATTGATTCATTTATTCTAATTTGACCAGAGAGACACACGGGCGGTGGTGGGAGGGGAGTGAACAAAGCAAGCCACCAGGTTTGGGACTCGAACCATGGTCGGTTATGTGGGAGTGTGCAGCACCTTAACCACCACGCCACCTGCTGGTCACCCCCCATTGTGTTTTTATACCACAAACTTATTACCCTTTTATATTAAGAATGTCTGCATAGGATCCTCAGGATTTTTTTTTCTTCTTATACCTTGGTAACCAGTGAAAGAAAACTTGGAAATCTCTTCAGAAAACTAATTTGAGTAAACTTGGAACTTTTAGTTTTTCCAAGCAAATTAGTTTCTAGGAAATCTGTTAGAGTGACTTAGAGCACACATTTGACCTTAGGGAATCTGTTATGAGTCATGTGGAACTCATTCAAGACAAGTGAAGTCTTGTTCTTAGAGAACTTCAACAGGTCATGACATTAATTTTTAACTGGAAGGGTTGATCTCAGGATTCTTGTCAATAAAATATTTAGTGTAAAGAACTTCACTGATTCCTGGAATAAGTGATTTTTACCAAGAACTCATTATGTAAATTGGTATCACTATCAGGGCTAGAAAGAGCCAATGAGAAGTGTGTGTTAAGTGAAATTAACCAGAAAGGGGGAGATGAGAATACTCTTACTAGGGAGAAGAGTTCCACCAACTGATAGCACTAGAAAAATGGGAGCGGAGGAAATAAGTCTTAGGACCCTTGACATTTGATGCTGGGAAATTTGGTATAGAAAAACTTTTTTCTGAACCTTACTCTTGTGTGAAGCAAGAAGTTTTGACATTTCCCTTAACAGTTGGTTTTCTTTGTTCATCTTAGATTACAGATCTTCATCTTGTTGAGAGTTTCTGGAAAACTCTATAAATTTTCTTATTTCTCTTTTCTCCCTACTGTTACAATGGAGCTAACCTCAGTACAGTATTCTCATTCTTTTCTACTTTGTTATTTTTAATCCTTTTTTTATTTGATAGTTGTAGATTGATCTTCTGATACTCTTCTATGCTCTTCTAATCATTTCTGTACTTACTTTGACCATTAACTTTGTAATAAACGTATTGGTCAGTGAATTGGCCCCTGTCTTACTAACTCTCCTCCCTCATCTTCTTGCTTTATTCCTTTGTCAACACAGTAAACCTCCTCACGGTCTCCGCCTTCTATTGCCTATCCCCTCTTAGGTACTTGTATAGATTGGCCATTTCTGTAATTAGCTCCAGTGTGTCTGCCATCAGGATCAATTTAAGGATTTTTGGGTTTGATTGATTTTAGATCCTCCCTTGAGATCATGTACAGTATATGTTACATTAGTGTGTAACTGTATGTTTTACCCTTTGAGGTTGGTGTTTTCCTGAAGGAGTCTGTCCCCACACTGTCAGAACTTCCTCTGCCTTGCAGATACCTTTCCCCTCTGGTCTCACCTACACACTTGATTCCAGTCTGCTGAAATGTAGAACAGAGACAGATAGCTGCCTCAGTTGGAGCCCCCACAAGTTAAAACTACTCTTTAAAGGTAGGACTTGACTTTGTTATTTCCATCGTTAATTTAAGAGTTATCAGAAATAGAAATATTTGCTTTGTAACTAGAAATTATTATTTATCAGGTCCAGCAGGTGGCATGGTGGTTAAGGTGATGGACACTCCCACATGGCCACCCACAGGTCAAGACCTAGGCCTAGTGGCTTGCTTTCTCACTTTCCCTCTCTTTCTCTTTTTCACCCTCTCTATCTGGTTATATTAAAATAAATTAATGAATACATAAAAATAAATAATTATTTTTTAAAAAAGATTATTTTTTATCAATGTGATTATTTTGTCTATAGAGTCATTTAGGTGGAAATTCCACAAGAATGTAACTGCCATCTGCCACCAGGAAGGTAACTTTGTGAGTTAATTTGGATAAATTCAGACAGCTATGAAGAAGTAATTTTAGTTTGCTTTTTTAAATTGATAGATCATGGACACTTTACCCTTATGTACACAGCTATGATGTTTTTAGCCCAGATTCTGCACGTAGACAGGTAGGCAGGTGGATGTGGCCTGGACTTTGCCTCATGTGCACATCTGGTTCCTCACAGGGAAGGTACCAAGATATTTTGATTACCTTTGCAAATGACAGTAGAGTTCACAAACTAGGTAGAAATGCACTGCACTGTCTTTACCTCTTTAGAGCCCCAAGAGTCTTCAGGAGCAAACACAAACAATAACAGACCACAGAGCGACGGAGCTAATGGAGATGACAGTGAAGAAGATCCACCTGAGCATCAGCCAAGCAAGCTCAAGAGGAGGTAACTGCTTACATCTGTCATTGGATTATAACTTTTCTGTGTGTATATATGTACGTGTTTACATACAATGTATTTTTTTCTGTATGCATTTGACATTTTTTTTTCTTAGTTCATTTATTTCTTCCATGAGTAAATGACAGACACAGAGAGGCAGCACCCCCGATGGGTCCCAATCTCCAGTCCAAGCCTATACCTGTTGGTGGATTATAACTTTTATGTGTGTGTGTGTTTGTAAACATACACATATATCATTTTTGTGTGTATATATGCATATATATATATATATGTATATATAAAATATACTTTTTTTCCTGTTTATTTATTACTTCCATGAATGAGAGACTGAGACACAGAGAGACTGCACCCCAACAAGGTTCCAGTCTCCAGCCGTAGCCAGCTCTGGATCATGGGCACTTGCATACCCAGCATACTCAGGGAGATCCTCAGACTTGAACCTAGAACTTTCACCTGTCAGTCAGCCTCACAGGGCATCCTGCTCTGCCTCTGCACCACTGTCCAGCTCCTACTTTTAACTAGTAATTGGAGGTGTGCTTTCACATGCTCTCTCATCAATTCTAATTTTTTTCTCAAAAATCTAGGTATATACTATCTAGTTTTTATTGCCAAAATAGGTTTCAGTCTAATGCTGTCATTTAATAGATAGGGATACTGAGGCAAACAAGGTAAGTGACTTGCTCAAAGCTACTTCCCTACAGTCATGGCTCAAGCTCAAGCCCAGACAACTCTGCCCAAGCCAGTGCTCTGTCTGCCATCTGAACAGTGTAATTAAAAAAGCAGAGAATAAAGTGGGATATGGTGAAGTGAAAATGCTGTCAGATGCCCTGGAAAGGGTGGATTGTTAAAAATTTGGATGTTACCTGCATATCTTTGACAGGATGTGAGGTGCTTCATCTAAGACTTTTGTTTATACAGCTTCTGAAAAAAATCAGTAGGAATGGTAAGCAAGCTCTGGTTGCTCAGTAACTTAACGCGACTCTGCTGTATTTCCTGTCAGTAGACTTGCCTTTTACCTCCATTGTTCCTGCTAATTCTTGAAGGCAGAGGTCATGTGTGCTCTTAGATTCCTGGAACCTCGTATGTACTTGATCAGACATTCAGTGAGGGAGCCAGGCAGTGGTACAGTGGTAATGCAACTTGACCCACATGGGAAGGTCCTGGGTTTGCCTCCTGAGGCCACACTGTACACACCAAGATTGTACATGTCTGAGATCCTGGATGGCTGAGGCTGGGGGTGGTTCATAGCTCAAAGACCTCATTAGGGATGTCGCTCTCTTTCTCTCTTATAGAAGAAATAATAAATAAACTTTCTTTAAAAATGTTCATTGAGCTTGGGAGCAGCAGATGGTGTAACGGTTAGTCACCAGACTCCCATGTAGTCGATTACAGTTCAGGTCTCGGATCCAGAGTCTTTAAACTCAGGCTGGGCTCATGTGCATGCGTGCCCAGAATCCCGAGAGAAGAGTGGAGGAGAGGGGATTGTAGCATGGCTGTCCTCCCTAGGGAGTGATTTCTCACTTTCTGTGTCTCTTTCTCTGGCAGGTACACGTGCCCTATAATAAAAGTCTCTCTTTAAAAAAAAATGTTCAGTAAGCTTAGTAAGAAAGACAAACTTAGAAGAATCATTTCTCACCATTCTCATTTACTTAGTGTCATGCTATCATGACCAAGGGAGTCAGCATCACTGCAGGGTATTCTCGATCTGTGTGTTCTCTCCTGGCTACTAATATTTTTATTGTGACCTTATTCTTCATAAGAATATTTTTTTCCTTTCAAATTTTTTTGGTTATGTTGATACTTCTCAAATGTTTCCTGGCTTTTAAGGAAATCTTCTGAAGAAGTGACTCTAGAAAATTAAGGCTGCAGCTTTTACTAGTGGTTTTCCAAAGAAAATAATGGGGAGATCTATATTTGTACCATGTTCAGGAATAGAGATAATTACTTGACGTGGTTTAAAATTTGACTCTTATTGCCTTGTTCCACACTGCTAGATACGTTTTCTCATTTGAAAAATCTTAATTGAAGTACTTTTTCTCCTGGCTTCCTGAATTAGTGAACTATGGTTGATTGTGATGGGAAAGTTTGCATAGAGTGGTTGTATGCGCCTCTTGTTTGCCTGAACTGATGGTCTTACCACTATTTGCTGGTCATGGCTCATCACTATTCACCTCTTTTATCTGTTTAGTCATGAACTGGATATCGATGAAAACCCCAATTCAGACATCGATGACAATGGTTCTCTTCTAGGATTCAAGCATGGTTCGGGGCTAAAGTAAGTATTTATAAGAGCTGTTGTCTTTCAAAAATCCTAACCACTTCACCTGTTTTAAAGCTCTTTGGTATTTAGGTAGTTAATAAATAATAATACACTTGATAGTTAAGAGTTACAATTAAACCAATGACCTCTCCCATTAATAAGAATTATAGTAAAAGACCTACTGGTTAAGGGAGTCAGATCCTACATGACTGACCATCTTTGAATCATGGCTCCAACAGCTTAGAAAACATACCAGTGCAAGTGCGTGCATACCCTACATCCTGACAGGATGGAGAGATGGAAGAAGAGACTGAAACTGACCACATCCCCACGTGGAGAGTGCTTTCTACCTCTCCCCTCTATCTCTCTGGAGATCATGTGGGCCCTCTGACCAGCAGTTAGCGTAATGGCTACATTGCTGGACTCCCATGTAGTCAACTGCGGTTCGAGTCCCAGACCCAGTGGCTTAAACTCAGCGCCGAGTGTGTGTGCATCTGTGCCCAAGATCCTGAGAGGAGGATGAAGGAGAAGGGATGGTGGCGTGGCCATCCCCCCTGGGGGGTGATTTCTCACTTTCTGTCTCTCTGTCTTTCTGGTGAGCACACGTGTCCTATAGCAAAAACCTTTTAAAAAGAAAAGAAAAGGAATTGTAGTATAGATCATCATGTACATTTGATATAGTCATATATTATCTGGCCAAAAAATTTTTTTTTAATTTTACAGTAAACTAGAAAATAGACCTGACATTTAAAACCAAACCATTCCATATTTCGTACATGATAAAGAATACATTATACTCCTAAATCCTAACAGTTTATAGGAGAGAGTTAGATGAGGCCTGATACAGTCAACGAAGACTTCATACCAGATGAGCCCATTTTAGGTCTGGAATATTTGGATAATTAGAGCAAATATTCCCCAATCATTTTGCTGACAGGAGTTTGCTTCTGTCGTAAGTTCAGGTTGATTTATATTAATCTAGCAATTTCCAGACAATTGAAGCACATCCAGATGTGTATTAAAAGTGTTTGGCATCACCTCATCTTGAGAAAATTGATTTCTCTAAAAAGAGAGCATGTTCTCTTTTGATATTTCTTTATTACAGTCTGCTATGTAATCTCTACTTCCTGCTCTGTATTAACTGTGTTGCTCTTTTTAACTATGACATTTCACATTTAAAATTGTTAGTTTTACTCTCTCTTCTAAAAGGAAACATACTCCTCGAACTTAAGGTGTGAGTCCTTTCTTTTGGTCATAGGTATGGTGGGATCCCAAACTTTAGTCAGCGGCAAGTCAGGTATTTAGAGAAGAACATGAAGCGTAAATCAAAGTACTTGGACATGCGCCGACAAATAAAGATGAAAAACAAACACATCTTCTTTACTGAAGAATCAGAAAAACCGTATTTCAAGAAAAGCAAAGCTTTGAGTAAGGTATGTATGAATTTTGTTTTATACTTATAGATAGAATCATGTTTTGTGAGCGTATCTCCTGAAAATTGTTGTATTGAAATGGGAAGCCTGTTTCTACCAGATAAAATAATACCTAGAATTCTTCTCCCCTTGCTTTCTGAAAGTAAAGTTCTAAACAAGAAAATTAAGGTAACGCGAAAAGGGGATATTTGAAAACTACAAAGCAGTGTCTAAGAAGAAAAATCAATCAGACTGCCTTCCTGTGTAGTCACAAGAGACAAGGGCCAGAGGGAGTCCCTCATCTGTTTCAGCTTAAGCAGGAGCCAGTCGTTCATGTTCTGCTACAGCTTTCACTAAAACCTTAATTCTGGGGACCAGCAGTTGGCGTAATGGCTATGTCGCTAGACTCCCATGTAGGCAGTCGCGGTTTGAGTCCCAGACCCCATGGCTTAAACTCACGCCAGGTGTGTGTGTGTGCGTGCCCAAGATCCCGAGACGAGAATTAAGAAGGGATTGTGGCGTGGCCATCCCCTCTGGGGGGGTGATTTCTCACTTTCTGTCTGTCTCTGTCGTTCTGGAAAGCGCACATGCTCTATAGCAAAAAGTTCTCAAAAAAAAAAAAATTAAAAAAATAAAACTAACAAACAAACAAACAAAACCTTAATTCTGAGCTCACCTAGATGTAATTATCACTGAGGTAACAAGTTCTCCTCCTATGGTGAAACACAAGACCAATTTAGTGATTCACATTGTTGGCTCGGAATTCATATCTCCTCCTTTAGACTTAGTTGTCCTTACTATTCCAGTTCCTAGGAATCAAAAGTGATTAGATTGCTTGGCTTGATGAGTTATCCTTCTATATTTATTCTGGGGAAAGTGCCTTTTAATGAGCAGAACCTTGGTATTAGTCACACCTCCTGCAGCTCTTCAGAGCGGTAGAGCATAATCTCAGACTGCGATGACTTTGTTTTACCCTTATTGTATGTCATCCTTCTTAACTTCAGCATACTTGCAAACATGCTATGAATTTGTGGCATGTATGCTATATATACACATATATACAGAGGGAGAGAGGGTTGCATATCAACAGCGGTACGTTCTGAGAAGGATACCTCTAGGCAGTTTGACATGTGTGATAGCACAGTGTGCTTACACAGACCTAGACGGCCTAGCCTACTTACTGCTTACCTAGGCTACATAGTGTAGCTTATTGCTCTTTTTTTTCTTTTTAAAATTTGCTATAGGGCACATGTAATCACCGAGAGACTAGGGTAGGGGGATGAGAAAAGGCCCCCGGGGGATGGTCATGCCACAGTCCCTTCTCCTCCATTCTCCTCTTAGGAATTTGAGAACACGTGCACACATGCCCAGCATGTTTTTCAGGCCACCTGGACTGGGGCTCAAACCATGCAATCAGCCGTGTGGGGTCCAGCTGCCTTACCCACCATGCCATTGGCTGGCCCAGCCTGTTGCTCTTAATGGGACCACCATCATATCTGTGGTCTCTCATAACAATGACCAAAACATTGTTATGCAGCATATGACTGTACTTCATGTTGGTTAGTTGCTGGTACTAGTTTAATAAATATTTTAGAGACTCTGGTTATATCTGAAACGAACTGCCTAGTATCACTTCAGTCAATCCTTTTCTTTCTTGATTTGTTTTAAAGAATTACTTTATTTATGTATGTATTTATTTAAATTTGTCCAGTGAGAGAGAGAAAGGGATCATGAGAAAGCAAGCCACCGGGTCTGGGACTAGAACCACAATCAGGCATGTGGGAGTCCAGCGGCTTAACCACCACACCACCTGCCAGCCTATCCTTTTCTTAATGTATTGGGCATTATAATCCTCATACATTGATCTAAAGACGAGGATGGGAGCATAGCTGCGGAGCACTGTCAAGGAAAAGAGAAATGTGGCTGTTGTGTCCTTCAATACCTGATTTATGTATAGGCACGTTTCCTTCAGAGAAATTCTGGGTGATTGCCCATCTTAGTCTACCACTCTCATTCTAATTCACTCACTCCTACGGAGGTCCTGAAGACCGGATGTGAAGAATATTCTTGTTAGAGAAGATACAAGAAAGTATTCACCTGACCTGGAAAAAGTTCATAAATGCTTATTACAAAAAACAATGGAGTTCATGCAAAGGCACATGCACTCACCAGAAAAGAAATGCAGAGTGAGAAGAGAACTCCCCAGTTTGGTGTAGCCAAACCACAATCCCTTTTTCTCCTGTTTTTCTATCAGGATTTCGGGCATACACTAATGCATTAGCATGTTTTCATGCCTCTGGGCTAGGACCCAGACCAGAGTCGGCCATGTGGGATCCAGCTCCCAATGTACAGGCCAGCCTGGGAATTCAGGGGTTTTTGACCAAAATAAACTCATAGCTTAATTTCATTTTTCCATGAACTTTTTGAAATCCCATCATGCATGATTTTAAAATTAAAATTAATAATAAGGTACATTTGTAAAGATAATATCATACAGTAGAAATCATTATGGAAAACTACTGGGATAGTTTTACCATTATTTTATTATTGGATCATCAGAAAAGTCATGATGTATTCTGTTTTTCTGTGCAAAAGTGCATCATGACTTTTCCAACGACCCATTAGTATTCATTGAAAACAGGAAATTCTCAGTCTCCCCCCCCCCTTTTTTTTTTTTTAAGAAATCTTTAATAAGATTACGACATGCCCAAATGACAAATTTCAGTTACCTCAGAATTATATTAGCTTGTGTGATAACATGTACTTTACAGAACTAATAATTATGACACAGCGTATCAGTCAAATCACAAATGGCAAAAGGCGGAAAGATTCTGTCGCACATAATGACATCTTAAAATTTCAGGTAGAAAAATTCCTAAAATGGGTTAATGAGCCAAAGGATGAAGTGTCACAGCAGTCATTTTCTAAAGACAGTGGGCAAGACACTTGCACGAGCAGTGACTCAGAGGAACAAGACATGTCTGTTAAGACACGCGATGACCCATCAGAGCCCAGTAATCCCGATCCTGGCGAGAGTCAGACCATATCTTCAGTTGGTGAGCTCGACCCAGAAAAAGATGGAGGAGACATCCTGGTAGCAGCTGTTCCAGATGAGCAGGATTGTGTTCTTCAAGATATACCAGACTCTGTGCAGGCGGAGACCGAAGGTAGGCAAAAGTGAGATCCTGTCATTCAGTGCAAAGTGGTGGAATAGAGACGATGTAAAATGAGTGAAATAAGCCAGACTATGAAAGACAAGCACTGTATATCCTCACTCTAGGTGTATGCCGAATGTCTCCACTGTGTGGCAGAGATGGAAAGATTAGAAGACACAGAAGAGAGGACAGCTGTGGATAAAATAACAGAGCTCATTGTAATGTGATCTTTGTTGAAAACAATGATTATGATAGTAGCTTTGATTTGATTATCACATGCCACATACATGCTTTAAAAATCCATATTATATCTCAGAAAGATGTACAATAGTGAAATGTAAATAAATTATAAGATTAAAAAAAAAGAAAGTGAAGGTAAAACTAAATACTCTTCAACTTTTTAAAAAGCTCAGGTAGAGCTTTTTTTTTTAATTTTGCCAGAGGGCATATGTTTACCAGGGTGGAGGGGAAGCACCCTTCATGGGAAATAATGGTCACGCCACAATCCCTTTTCCATCTCTCCCTCCTTTCTGTATTTTGGATACACACATACATGTGCTCCTGGTGTGTCTTTTAAGTTGCCAGGTTCAGGGCTCAAACTGTGCACTTGGTTATGTGGGATCCACATAGCCATAATACGATTTTCCTTCGTTTTTCTTGTGAATTATTTATACCTAAATAGTCACTGCTATTTATTTGTTTTTTAAATGTTGTTTTGTTTTTGTTTGTTTATTTTCTTCATGAGCAAGAGGAAAGGACAGGCACCCTCCCACAGGGTCCTCCCACTGCTCTCCATCCCCAGCTTCAGCCTGGGTACGTACCTGCCTGGCATGTTCAGGAAGGTCTCTAGAATGAAACCAGTACCTCCCAGAGCATCTCACTACTACCACCGTGCCACCGTCCAGCCCTGCTATTTCTTTCTAATTAGTGAGAAGGCATATTAAGTGTGAATGTGCTAATTGGCTCTGGTTTGGTATCTAAACGTTCTTCACTCTTGGCCGAGAAAATAAGGGAAAGCATTGGAGAAGACTGCCTCCCAAGACCATGGTCCTGCGACCAAGGTCTCTGCCCTTGAGCTTGGTCTCTGCAGCCATTCCATTCCGTGGGCCGCATGTGGCCTGTCCTCCTTAGCCTACTTAGAAATTGATACTGCTCTGGTTTTATGTTTGACGATTCTTTTTCATTTTGTTGTTGTTCATGGGTGATGGATGGCGGTAGTGTTTTGTGATGGTATATTGATATAAAAAAATATTCACAACCATTGGCACTAATGAACAGAGAGCAGAATAACATTTCACTTTATGCCCTATTTTACTGTTTGAATTCTTTATAGCAGAAGTTCTTGGATGATAAAAACTATTAATTGTATTCAGTGGAACACTGATATTTTTATCAGATAGAAATTTTAGTTTGTTGTAGTATTCAGTTTATTGATGGGTTGTTTAGACTTGTTCTTATGAAACAATTACCATTTATTGTGATCCTCCCTTGTTTCTTAACTTAGTCTTGAGGAAAATACTTTGAGTCTGGGTTATTTTCCCTGCCTTTGTGCAGATGTGGGCATATGTATGTCTTATGGTCTTTGAATCACAAATTTACATTTTTTTCTCTTTTCTGCCTGATCTTATTCTTAACTTTTCTAGTTGTCAGTGTTATAACAACTGATGTTCTGAGATTTTAGATTTCTGAAATACTTTCACATGCCTTACTATTCTAATTTAATCTGTAAGATAGCCCAGTGATACAGGTGAAATGTTCTCTAGTCTATAAATATGAAAAATAAGGCTCAAAAGAGTTAAGAAATTAGCCCAAGGAGGTGGCATAGCTAGGGCCTGCACCAAGTTCTCTGACTCCTGAGTCCTGTTCCCCAGCACTATGCTGCTCCATGGACAGCAGCTGTCCTGTGCTGGGGTTTCTCTCCTAGGGTGGCCCAGCCTTCACGGGGGCATTTAGAAGATGGTTGGTAGAATGGCCGAGGCCGCAGATTATGCAGCATTATGTTGGATGTGAAACGGTCTTGCACAACATGGAATTATTCCACCCAAAATATCATTGTTGCCCTGGTGTGAGACACTCACCATACTTCGCTGTTGGTAACACCTTTTGCCATTGTCAATGATCAGATGACCATATTTAGACATTGTTCTATGCTTGGGGACCATTTAAATGTCACAGAGTCTTATATTTGTCAGCTCTCTCCTTGTTTTCATACTTGCCTATAATGGCACCCTTGTTTTTCTGTGTTGCTGCTTCTAATCAGGACTGAAACTAAATGGCCAAACTAATAAAAGTAACTTGTCTAAGAAGAACTCGGTCTCTGAATGAAGGAGATCCTTTTCTATAGGACAGAACTAGTAATCTCTGATTCAGAGGTCCTGGAGGTCAAGTGCCATATAACTTCTAGGATGATGTGGCTGAGACCCTGATGAGTCATTGGTGATTTTGTGTTAAAAAAGTAAAGGAGGGCCAGCCATGTAGCTCTGTAGGTGGTTAAGGGAGCCAGATCCCACATGGCCAGCTTCAGGCCAAATCTCCAGCCCAGTGGCTTAAAAAATACATCAGGCGTGTGTGTATGCTTGCCCACAGCCCTGACGGGGTGGAGAAACGGAGAAGAGATTACCTTGTGACCATGCCCTAGTGGAGGTACATCTCCCGCACGCTCTCTCTAGTGAGTGCACACACCCTCTGGCAATTAAAAAAAAAAAAAAGTAACAGTGAAGGGAAATATTTAGATTTTTATAATTCACCAAAAAGCAGCACTTTGGCTAACAGAAGCAATAGGTTTTATAATAGTTGTACATATTTTCTGTCAGTGCTGTGAATGAAGTAAGGAAAGTAGTGCTCCTTAAGTCATTCCTTTCATAGGAATTAAACAGTGGAGCTTAAAGGGCTGGCTCCATGGTGCTAAAGTAACGCACTGCTCAAGAGAAGCCAAGTCCCACATGGCAACTAGTTTGAATCCCAGCCCAGTCAGCCTGCAACACGCCAGACGCGAGCCCAGTATCTGATGGGGTGGGAGACAGAAGGACAGGGACTGTCATGTGACCAGTCCTGTGTAGAGCACTCACCTCTCTCTCGCTGTCACTCTGCCTCTTACTCTCACACATGGCTCTCTCATTAATAAAGAGAAATCCTAATTATTTGATAGGCTACTGTTTTAGATAAATTCACCTGTGATTTTCTTTTTTCTTAGCAAGCATGTACATTCTTTCATTCTGTTTTAGCTGAAGTGAAAAAGAAGAAGAGGAAGAAAAAGAAGAACAAAAACAAAAAGACGAACAGTCTGCCTTCTGAGATCGCTGCTGTTCCTGAGCTGGCGAAGTACTGGGTCCAGCGGTACAGGCTCTTCTCTCGTTTTGATGATGGGATTAAACTGGACAGAGGTAAAGTGTATGAGCTTTATAGGTTTTAACTTTACTTTTAAACCATTTTAAACTTACAGAAAATGCAAAAATAGTATAGTTTTTAATATCTCCTTTACCCAGAGTCAGCTGTTTCAGTTCTTTGCCACATCTGCTTTATCGCTCTCCGCTCTGAGTATGCATGAATGTGTCTGCTTCTGAGAGTGGTACATGCCATGCGCCATCCCTTCATACTTCAGCGAGTATTTGCAGAGAACAAGGATGCTTTAATGTAACAGTAGGAACCATCAGTTTTACATGATCACAGTACCGTAACCTACAGTCCTTACTCTGGTTCATCTGTTGTCTTAATCGTCCCCTCCATAGAATTTTTGTAAAATCATGCATTTAGTTTCATGTTTCTTTAGTTGCCTTTAATCTGGACTCGTTCTTCAAGCTTTTTGTCTTTCACGACTTTGACATTTTTCAATGGGACAGTTACTTTATAGATATTTATTTGTGTGTGTGTGTATATATATATATATATATGTGTGTGTGTGTGTGTGTGTGTGTGTGTGTGTGTGTGTATGTATATATATATATAGCTATAGATATATATAAGTATATATCTCTTAACAATTTCAGAACCTGAAAGAATCAGGTTCAATCTGTATTTATAGCATCTTGGTATAGCTAGCAAAAATAAGTGATAGATTATTAAAAAAGAGCTGATGAAGGAAGATTCAGTGTAGAAAGATTATAATTAAATTAACATTGGCCATTTTGAATTCTTTCTAAAGTTTATCTGTTATGAGCTGGAACAACTTAGCTCAATCTTGCAGACCGATAATTAATTTTTATATTATTAGGAGGTCTTCATCTGTGATGGAATTTTAAGGGTTTTATGAACCTCAGTAATTTCAAAATGTATACTAAGTACATAGAGGTTTGCTAGGAGGAAAAAAAAAATGAAAAAACTTGACATTTTATGAAAGGAGTTTATATTCTCATTCTTCTAGTAATGAGGAGCCATTAAAAGTTGGTAAGGGAGGGAAGAGGAAAAATTAGGAAGCCATTTTGTTAAAAAGTATATTTTTAGGGGACCAGCAGTTAGCGTAATGGCTATGTCGCTAGACCCCCATGTAGTCAACTGCGGGTTCAAGTCCCGAACCCGGTGGCTTAAACTCACGCCAGGTGCGTGTGCATGTGTGCCCAAGATCCCGAGAGGAGAATGGAGGAGAAGGGATTGCAGCATGGCCATCCCCCCTGGGGGATGATTTCTCTCTTTCTGTCTCTCTGTCTCTCTGTGTCTTTCTGGCAAGTGCACATGCCCTATTGCAAAAAAACTCTCAAAAAAAAAATACATCTGGGGGGGGCGGCAACCTAAGTTTCTTCTGTTAGGAAAGAAGGAGGCAGTACTTTCTTTTGAAAATGGTGAGGATTCTGCTGTTCCTACTTATCTTTGCAGCTTTCTGGCCATTTGCAGTCAGCTCCTAGCTTTTTCTGACCTTTTAAAAACATGCAAATTTTTCCAGAATGTCCAGTACAGATTTGGGTCATTGCTTTGCCCTTAGGAATGAAATAACTGAGAAACCTGGTAGAGTATGGGGCACTAGCTAATTAGAGCAGTCAACTTTTCATTTTCCATAGCAGATAGTCAGTGGTTAATGTCTCAAAGAGAAAAATCAAAGCTGTGTTCAGCTACTGGAGAGATGAGGGTATATCACAAAACAATCAGGTTAAAAACTGAAATGATTGCTCCCATGGAAACTGAGAAATTGGGAATACTGCTGCTTTCTATAACAAGCTTTGTGGAACTTTTCTTTAAAACTGAGTAACTTACAATTTTCTGAAATGGGAAACAGCATTTTTAAAATGTACAATATATAGTGCCATTTGCTATGATTATGCTTGGTTTGGCTTCTTGAAATTGAACATCTTAACAGAAATACCGTTCCCTTGCAGAAGGCTGGTTTTCAGTTACACCCGAGAAGATCGCTGAGCACATTGCTGGCCGGGTCAGTCAGTCCTTCAAGTGCGACACTGTCGTAGATGCATTCTGTGGCGTCGGAGGAAACACCATTCAATTTGCCTTAACGGGAAAGAGAGGTAATTAGCCATCAATGGAAGAGAACTATTTCCAGTCCATTCAATAAATACTTGGTTTCAGCCTGCATTTGCTGGGATTTAATGTATAATTAGCCATTTAATACCAAATATTTAGGATAATATCTAGTGTGTATTCAGCGTGCATGCCTAACATCACATGATTATCGCATCAGTGCCTTTATCTCGGACTGGTGTCAGGTGCGTAATATGTATTAGTTTATTTAGTCTGCAGTCTCATGAAATATGTCTTCTACCATCCATATTTCACATCTCAAGCTGAGGTATAAAGGATGAATTAACTTGTTTAAAATTATATAGACACATTTGCCACTGGTGGAGCCAAGATCGTGACATTCTGTAATACCAGAAATACTAAAATGGAGACCGTTCTTTAGAAGGACAGTGAACAGGGAGCCCCAGCTTGGCTACCCCGTCACTCTCTCTATGACTGGACATCATTTAATCTTAATTTAAAGGAGAAGATGAGGGCCCAGCAGGTAGCATAGTGGTTACAGTGCTGGATTGCCACTTGACTAACGATGGTTTGAGTCCCAGACCTGACAGCTTGCTGGGAATATGTAGCATAGCCATCCCCATGAGGGCTGATTTCTCACTTTTCCCTCTCCCTTTCTCTGGCATCACATGTGCCCTATGGCCAAAAACTTTTTAAAAGAAGAAAGTTGAATTGAGATAAAGATACCTTTTAGCTTTCACATTTTAATACTTTAAAACTCTTTGGATATTATTTGTCCTTGTGGGATTTTTATCATTGTTTTTGTTTTTTCACTTTAAGTTTTATTCCATGAGTGAGAGAGAAGAAAGTACAGTCCCCCCGACAGGGTCCTGATGCCACAGTCCACACCAGCCTCAGCTAGCCACGTCACGGGCACACAAGTGCCTGGTGTACCAGGGAGGCCTCTGGCTGCAAATGAGCCTGCTCGTGTGGGTTTGTATTTTACTGCTGTGCCCCTACTCAGTCTTACTTCCTTTTCTTTTGTCCCTCAGTCACATTTTCCTGGTACAGCACAAGCTCTTGTTAGAATCATGAGGATGAAAACCTCTGTCACTGTGTGTTCACTAGTAACTGTCAAGTAGACGGCTTGCTTTTTCCTGGGGAAAGAAGCCTACTTGACATTGAGTGTTCTGCCCAATCTGACAGGGCTGAATCATGGAACTTTTTAAAATGTTATGTAATGTGATATTTTAAAGACAGGCATTGTGCAGTCATTCCTAGAAGATGTTTGTGTTTTTTTCAGTGTCTTCATTTTATACACACCAGCGACAGTTCCGATGTCAGCAGGTTTCAACTGGGTCTCATCAATTTATGTTAAGTTCTTAATGTCAGCAAGAAAACATAATATGATTCTGGAAAGCATAATATAGAAACTAGAAAATAATAATCTTAACATTGATATTTTTTGAAGACCACTGCTGATGAACTGTGACCCCTATTCATTTACTCCTGTGCTCACGGCATGGCATTTGCTAACTTTTTATGGTCTCTTGACAGACTAGATAAAAGTTATTGTTATAGAATAGTCATTGTTTTCTTGTTTTTTCTGAACTCACCATTTACTCTCAAAGTTCCTTTCAGACATTGGCAGATAAGTCATTCCTCTGAGCTAAAAATCAATATTTATTGCCTGAAAATGATTTTTCCTCAAAAGTTATAAAATTTTTTCTTCATTTTGGCATTGTATCAGAAAAGATTGGGAATTTGCTCAAAACAGTGTGAAAATAGTCTATATTGTAAATTTGTATTTTTACAAGTCTAGATCTATTGCCAAGGTGCTCTGTAGCTTGGTACACATTTGGTAAAGTAAAATATCTAATGAGGGTCTCACGCTAAAGGAGAGTGCTTCTGACATGTTCTCAGAGACCAGCTCCCACCATGGTTCCTGCGTGTCTTAACATCATTCAGCAGTGCAGCTGCTGGCCTCTGGGAAGAAAGGGAGCACACAGCCAACCCTGCACCTTCGCAGTGCTCTCTGGCCTCACTTCTGTCCTTGCAGGGTGTGGGACTGGAGCTCAGGGAGCCTTCAGCTTATTTAGCGCTCCCCAGACAGCAGTAGCAACTCACAGATACTCTCTGAATGTTAGTTACAGAGACCCCTCCCTTCCTCCCCTTAGGGTTCCCCTAGAGTGATTGAGCTGACCAAATTATGGCAGGAAATGCAAAACAAATGCGTACATACATATACACATATAATCATTTACACTGACTGCTTTTTAAGTTCCTGTCATAATGTATGTGCATGTCTTTCTGTAGACAGACATGGGTGTAAAATCAGTTATGCTTCAACTGTTTGTATAAAATGACGTTGTGCATAATTGATAGTTCCTGTCTATGTACATACGCAAGTGAATGGTTAAGATATCTGCAGTTTTGCATTTTGCTGTTTAAGATTTCTTTTTTCCTTCTATGTCTTCCAGTAGATTGACATCCTTGCTGCCTGGCAGAACTATTTACGGTGGACATGTTCTATATCTGCACATCCAGTATGGTAGCCACTAGCCACACGGCTACTGAGCGTCTGCAGTGTGGCTGCTGTGACTCATGAACTTCTCATGTGTCTCATTTTAGTCAGAGGAGGGAGTAGCCACGTGCAGCTAGTGGCCACCATTATTAGACAACACAATATATAGTATCATTGAATATTGTCAGCATTTCATTTATGCGATAGAGTGAATGCTTACATTCTGTAAGGCCTGCAAATCAAACCTATCTCCAAAAAAAAAAATGTAGATGAAAATAAGATTAACTGAATAGATTGGATGTTAATGTAATTTTTTTCTTTTGACTTTTTGGTATTGTCAGCATATCTTTCAACTGCCTCTGAACTGTAAATGTAGCAGATTGAGCAGCTGAGAAGGATCGTTTCTCTTACGGAAGTGGATGTTAGTTTATTTAGTACAGGAAAAGCAGCACTGTAAATACACCATTTTACAGTACGCGTTAGAATGGGTGCTTAGATTCATCGTTGAATTGATCTTTATACATTATTTTCCAAAAATATTAGCAAATTTTGAGACCACAATATATAGTATCATTGAATATTGTCAGCATTTCATTTATGCGATAGAGTGAATGCTTACATTCTGTAAGGCCTGCAAATCAAACCTATCTCCAAAAAAAAAATGTAGATGAAAATAAGATTAACTGAATAGATTGGATGTTAATGTAATTTTTTTCTTTTGACTTTTTGGTATTGTCAGCATATCTTTCAACTGCCTCTGAACTGTAAATGTAGCAGATTGAGCAGCTGAGAAGGATCGTTTCTCTTACGGAAGTGGATGTTAGTTTATTTAGTACAGGAAAAGCAGCACTGTAAATACACCATTTTACAGTACGCGTTAGAATGGGTGCTTAGATTCATCGTTGAATTGATCTTTATACATTATTTTCCAAAAATATTAGCAAATTTTGAGACTGGCATTTTCTGGAAAACATGATAACCATGCGATATCTGTGTCAGGTTCTCCTCAGCCCGGGCAAATACAGAATATTGCCACCAACATGCTGGTGCACACACAGGTGTGCCTGACCGATTTACTACCCCCAGACATGAGCGAGCTAAACCTGACTTGTGTTTACATTGCTCATTATGAAATGGCAGTGAATTAAATGGAAGCCCATTCGGTGGAAACATAATGTTGTCTGTTCCCTCTACCTAAACTGTCTCATTAAAGCCCATCAGCAGATGTTTTTACATTTCTTCTTCAGAAGTTGTAGAAACGTGTTTTGGTTTTCCACAGGAGTCGTCAAGGCTGTCTTCATTTGAGCGTTGCCTCGTCTTGAGGAAGTCTGTGTTCTCTGAAAGCTGGCATTACGGGCTTCCTGTGCACTTGGTGGCCTGCTCCATGGTTGGCTGCTCGGGCTACAGAGCACAGCTCCATGCTGACCACTTACGAGGCACTCGGGGACACCTGGGGGCACCTGTTGTCACTGGCTTAGCGTAGGACTGCCTCAGCGAGACAGTTTTAAAAGCCAGCTCCCTCAGTCATATCTTCTTGGTACAGCACAAGCAGCTCTTTCTGACTTAAATTTTAAAATTCTAGCTAAAATCCCTATCTCCAGTAAATGTGACCAAATGTCTCTTCATCTTTAAAAGGGGTTTTTAAACAGAAGATAAACTACTGAAAATAACTGGCCTGGGGATGAATGGTCACTCTCAGTTTACTCATTTTTTCTTTTCCTATTTTTAGTGATTGCCATCGATATCGATCCTGTTAAGATTGATCTTGCTCGTAATAACGCAGAAGTTTACGGGGTAGCAGATAAGATAGAGTTCATCTGTGGAGATTTCCTGCTGCTGGCCTCTTCTTTAAAGGCTGACGTCGTGTTCCTCAGCCCACCTTGGGGAGGGCCAGACTACGCCACCGCAGAGACCTTTGACATCAGGACCATGATGTCCCCCGATGGATATCCTTTAACGTGCTGAGCATTTACGCAGACGGCGCTCGTGGAGGGGAAGGGGGACGTGTGTGTATGACAGAGAGCAGTTAGTGAAGAGAGGAGATGTTGGCCGAGAGAACATAGGATAGATTCCAGTTTCTTTTCCTTTCACAGTCTCTCCCAGTTTGCTTTAAAGAGAGCAGATACGGGGACCAGCGGTTAGCGTAGTGGCTATGTTGCTGAACTTCCATGTAGTTGACGCGGTTTGAGTCCCGGGCCTGGTGGCTTAAACTCACGCTGGGAGCGTGTGCGTGCATCCCCGAGATCCCAAGAGGAGAATGGAGGAGAAGAGATAGCGGCGTGGCCTTCCCCCGTGGGGGGGTGATTTCTTACCTTCTGTCTCTCTTTCTTTCTCTGTGTTTCTGGTGAGTGCATGTACCCTATAGCAAAAACCTCTCCAAAAAATAAAAGAGGGAGAGAGAGCAGATATGTAAGTTGTGTGCTGGTTGGGCTCCAGAAGCGATGGCAAACATGAGATCATATTCCCCTTGGTTACTATCCAGTTTACTGTTTAAAGCAAGAACTAGAATGCACTAATTGTTTGGAATTATTGTCTGTCTAGAAAATGGGAATTTCCTCAAAACTTATCCCCAGAGTCTATGAGTGACCGTCCCATAGCTTGGCTGCAACTCACACTAACTCATGTTACTTCTCTTTGTATCTTCAAGTTTTCCTTGTTTCTCTTCCAGATTCTGAAGCAAACCTTTATTTCATAAAGAATAACATGAATTGCTTTCTCTTTCTTCACCCCCATACTCCAGAGAATTACCTGCTTGACTCTTTTAACAGGAGACATGTCTCTAAATTGCTAATTAAAATATAGAATGCAGACTACAATGACAGACTTTATTTTTACTAGAAAGCAGAGATATCATGATTTCCTATTTTAATTCTATTTTTCCAGTAATTAGGAAATAGCAAAAAGAATATGTATATCTGGTTCTTGACTGCCTCCTGCTCAAGTAATTAAATTAATTACCTATAATTTCTGATCCATCAAGGACAGTATGCTGCTAAGTTTTAAAATATTGTACTTAATTTTAGGTTCTCTATTAGAGAATTTAAAGTTATGTCTTTTTTTAAGATGTTGAAATACCCTCAAGTTACAGTAAGTAAAGCTCCTCACTTTCTGATAGAAATGAACTCTGCGTTACTTTTTCTTAACTGCTCTCCACGTTTGAAATTTTCAGACTTTCCCAGAAGATCACTAATAATATTGTTTATTTTCTTCCAAGAAATGCTGACATCGACCAGGTAAGCATTTACTGAAAAACTTGCATGAGTTTCTGGCTGAACTATTACAAAGAATGGGCAGAAAAAGTACAGGGCATTTCCTTACCACAAGAATGTGGATTATGAGAAGTCCTGGGCTTGCTGACTGTTTAGAAACTGGAAGTGTCTGGCAGTTAGAGACATGTCTGCAACCTCTTCTTCTTTTCCTTTTTGCTCTAGAGTGCACATGCTTGTGGGAAAGAGAGCGAGGGAGGGAGAGTGAAAAAATCACACCCCAGTGTGATTTGACCACAGTGCAATCCCTTCTTCATTCTCCTCAGGATTTGGGGCACACACACACATGCCCGGCATGGTTTTTAAGCTGTTGAGTCTGGTACTCGAACTACACCATCGGCCATGTGGGATCCAGCCACTCTAACCTAGTTCCCGCCTGCTGGCCCTGCCCTTCTCTCATCACTGCTGCTCCTGGCATACATAGACACGACAGAGCACTCTAGACTTTGACTTGGAGGCATTGAAAGGGCGTTGGAGTGTGTCGTATTTCAAATGCTGCACAGTAGATTAGCCTCGATCTGCCCTTGCTGAAACCCACCTTGAGAAACAAGGTTTTGAGTATTTCTGAAACTAGGAGCCTCAGCAGAATGGTAGAGACAGGTAAGATCTTAATTTGACCAGGGACGATAGAAACTAGGGAACTATAGTCTTGGAGGATAGGACACTTGACTAATATTAAATATTCTTTTAGTTCTTAGCAGTGCTCACTTTTCTTTCACCAAGGCGGATTAGGTCGGGTATGGTAGCTGCCTCTTAGAGGTTCAGTGATGTCTTCATTTCATGCTTTTGTTGATTCCTCCCTGAACACTTACTACCTGTTTTGTGCTCTATTGAAAATGTTTTGTCTTTCATCTTTCGTATTTCACTGTAATGGTGCTAGTTGTGGATTTTTCCTTTCTCTCCTATTTCATACTCTCAGAATTAGTCCTGTCATTCTTAGGTATTTTTCTTTTTATTATTATTATTATTGTTTCCTTAATTTGTTTGTCCCATGAGTCAGAGAGCACCTCTCAGGGTCCTGATACCCCAGTTCATCTGCAGCTGTAACCAGCCCCACGTCCTGGACTTGCACGTGCCCAGCATGCCAGGGAGGTTTCCTGACATGACACAGAACCTTCCCGTCTGAGTCAGCTTCACAGAGCACCACGTTTACCACTGAGCCACTGTCTGGCACCTGCATCCTTTATTTGCTTTTTTTTAATCTTTAATTTGCCAGAGGATGCATGTACTTGGCAGAAAGGGGAGGAAGGAAAGTGACAAAATACTCCCGATGGGGTATGGTGTTACCATAATCCCTTCTCCTCCTCTCCCTCCATTTATAATTTTGGGTAAGGCCAACAGGCGGCACAATGGTTAAGGCACTGGACTTCCACATGGCCAACCACAGTTTGAGTCTCAGACTTGAACTGGAGGCTTGAAACTTACACCCGGCATGTGGGCATGTGTGCCCAAAGTCCTGAGAGAATAGAGAAGGGATTGCAGCATGGCCATCCCCCGGGGGTCAATTTCTCACTTCCTCTCTGTCTCTGTCTCTCTGGCAAGCACACACACCCTTATAGCAAAAATTTCTCTGTAAAATAAGCAGAATTTGGGGCCCACATGCACCCAGCATGTTTCTCAAGCCACCAGGTCCACGACTTGAACTGCCCAGTCAACCACGTGGGATCTGTCTGTCTCAACCACCATAGCATGAGCTTGTCTCCATATTTTTTTTATTTAGGAGTTTATCTTCATTATTGTGTCCCTTCTTTATTTATTTCCCTTTCCCTGCAACATCTACAGTAGCCCCCCTGCCCATTCCACATTTCAAGACCCCCAGTGAATGTTTAAAACAACATATATTATAGAACTGTCTATATACTGATATTTTCCCTATACATACATAACCTATGATAAAGTTTAATTTATAATTAGACACAATGAGATATTAACAACAATAGCTAGCAAAAAGAAAAAAAAAAAAAAGCAGTTATAGCAATATATTGTGGGCCAGCAGGTATGGTGGCGGTTACACTGGATCCCACATGGTTGATTGTGTGGTTTCAGTCCCAGACCCAGTGGCTTGAAAATCATGCCAGGTACATGTATTTGCATGCCCAGAGTCCCCAGAGGAGAATTAGAGGAGAGAGGATTGTGGTATGCCCATCTCCCTCCGGGGGTGGGGAGGAGAAGGGTGATAACTCATTTTCCTCCCCCTCTCTCTCTGGCAAGCACACGTGCCCTGTAACAAAAACATAAATAAATAAATAAACATAAAAATATAATAAGAGCTTTGTGAATATGGCCTCTCAGAATTACTGTGCTGTACCACTGGTAACTAAAACCACAGCGAGTGAAACTGTGGATAAGGGGCAACTACTGCGTTATGTGAGTATTGGTCTTCCACATCTATGTTTTCTGGGTTATTGTCTCCTTTTTCTTCTTAATTATTTCAGTCTGGTCTTTCAAATCAGGTATATTCGTTGTGTTCCAGTTTATAAACTTTTTTCTTCATGGTGCCTGTGCCTTCAATGTTTTAACTTACAAATTTTCTAGTTTTTGCTGAGTGGCATTTCAAAACTACTGAATTCGTGGTCCAGTGGGAAAGATAATGATTTATTTCCTGGGATAAGGCCCAAGTATAAATTGTGAAAGCTCCCCCAAGTGATTGTACTGTGCTCCAGAGTTAAAATTCTCTAGGTTAAAAGAAGAATAAATGAAATTAGCAAGGCTGAGTTTTTACTCTGAATTAGAAAGAAGTGAATTTAGGGACCAGCAGATGGCGGAATGGTTATGCTGCTGTACTCCCACATAGTCAACCTGTGACTTAAAACTCGAGCTGGGTGCGTGTGCATGCATGCCAAAATCCTGAGAGGAGAATGGAGGTGAAGGGATTGTGGTGTTCTGTTTATCCAGTGAGCACACACACCCTATAGCAAAAATCTCTCTTAAAAAAGAAATTAAAAGAAAGAAATGAAATTAGATCTTTCTGCCTGCCATCTATGATTCACTACATATAAACATGAAGTCTCTCATAATAGTGCGTGCTAATACCAATTATAAGAAAAAAGTGTCAGGGCCCTGACACAACAGGTGGCTTAGTGGTTAAGGCACTGGACCCCCACGTGGCTGACCATGGTTCAAGTCCTAGACCTGGTGGTTTGCTTTCTCACTTTCCTTCTCTCTCTGGTGAGTGCATGTGCCCTATAGCATATTAAAAATAATAATAGTAATAATAATAAATAAAAGGTTTTTTTTTTTTCCTTTGAGAGGTTTTCGCTATAGGGTGCGTGCACTCGCCAGACAGACAGAGAGACAGAAAGCGAGAAATCGCCCCCCCCCCCAGGAGGGATGGCCATGCTGCAATCCCTTCTCTCCATTCTCCTCTCGGGATCTTGGGCATGCACGCACACACGCCCGGAGTGAGTTTTAAGCCACTGGGTCTAGGACACGAACCGCAGCCGACCACGTGGGAGTCCAGTGACATAGCCATTACGCTAACTGCCAGTCCCCAATAATAAATAAAAGTTTTTAAAGAGAAAGAAAAGAAAGTCGCCACAGCTTTGTTTCATGATTGTGTTATATCATATTTGACTAACATCTGTCACTCGTGCGACTCAGCTGCTTTCTACGCTGCCAGGTCACACGGAGCTGGCGGATTCCCTCATTCTTATTTTCTCCTGTGTGAATGTGATGCTCCATAACTAGGCTCAGAAGACGTTATGTGAGCTTTGCAACGCTATATCATGATCCTGATAGCAAATATAGACTCATTTGAGTATCTGAGTAACTCTAGGAAGTCTACCGTCTAGCATAAAAGTTAGCAGGGATTAAAATTTTTCAGTTAAGACTTTCACAAAGATAAAGTTAACTTTTTTCTTTATCTCATTTTGGTTTACTTTGAAGACCTGCCAGAATGAGAGTTAGTGGGACGTTCATGTTTTCTGCCTCTAGAGGGAGCAGTGACACTGGAGAATGGTGGAGTCACCCAGGAGACTGGGGGATTCCGGTACATCATTTTGTTGAGTATTGAATTCAGATCAAATCACAGTGGGAAGTCAACATTTCCCTTTTTTTAATGGAGAAAAATCTATCCATATGTAGGGCTTTTAAAAAAATAAGACAAGGTAGTAGAAGACAGAGATCACAGCATGGTTTATTTTTTAAAAGTGAGTTTTTGTTAAGGAACATTCAGAATGTCACAAGAGCCTGAGCTTACTGATCAATGGGCTCCCAGGGTCTATGAGCTGGCTGTTAGGAACTCAGGCTTCATTTCTCCCAGAGAAGCTTCCGTAGGGGACAGTTTTGCATCCAGGAGACTGCCCTGGGTGACATCCATACTCTTCCAGACGGAGTATGGACTCGGTGTGGATGCAGCTTGTCTTGAAGGCCTGATTGTAGGGGTGATGCTCATTGGCTCTGCATCTGGTGAAGGGTTCTAGGTCCCGTTCACGTTGATCTCCTACTCCCTTTTTCTGTGTGGGGGTTGTTCCAGGGCATATATCCCTTTTTATTTAAATTCTTACTATCAAACCAAAGAACTGAAACATTTAGAAAGTCTTTTTGTGAGACACTCTTTGAAGGAAGGGTACACGTCACTCTCAGAAATCACTATTGAAACCAGTCTTGGATTGGATTTGGAGAGCCCTGAGTAAATGTATTTATCTGCTACTCAGTGCTTCTGTCCTGCTGTTTCCCTTTCTTTCTTTCCTTTGACAGTCGTAGAATTCCAGCCAGTACTAGCTGTGGCTCTGCCATACTTCACAAACACGGAAAGCTTCTCTCTAAGTAGTAACCTTGTATAATGCGGATCGAGGTCTCTGGACAGACTACGATGGCTGGTCTTCCAAAGGAAGCGGCACACAGCAGTTGTCAAGCACCACGTTTGCATGAAATCCCTGTGGGTGAATCTCGAATATGAGAGATCTACCTCTTAGCCAAGCATGGGAATAATGAGAGGGCTCCTGGTTCACATGGTACCCTCGTCCTCACTGTGTGGGGGGCGGTGGGGGCTCAGGGTTTATCTGCTCCATCAGAGAAAGCACTGAAGGCACCCTGGACAGTCACGACATGCTGCTGTTCTCCAGCCTCCCAGCAGCTGGGGCCTAGCCATGCCCCGCATGTTCGGGTATACTCAGGGTGTGACCCTGAGCCTCCCTGTGGCTCCAGAATCACACAGCGATCCTACCACCTGTGCAACTGGGGCTGGACCTTCTTACCCTTGTTTGATTTCATAACTAGACCTAAATCGTCTAGTCTCCGAGAGGTTACAGCAGTTGTACTTTTCAGGTGAAAAGAATTTAAATCACTTGTCTCTACTATATGTTCATAGCATTACAGAGAACAGGCCACACTGAGCTATGTCCTTAAGAATTACATTAAAAATGAACAAGAGGCCATGGATGATGTAATCCCTGGCCTTGTCTAGCAGACATACTCCACCCACCATGGTTTCCCCAGACACATCTCACCGTCACGGGTGGGCGAAACCCTGCCAAGTTTATTTCCTCATAAAATGGGAAAATGTTTAGATTAACTAAATACTTAAGTTGTACTTTATAGAAATTGTTAGATTTAACCAGGGGATCTCTTTTTTTTTATTTTTTTGAGGGGAGGTGGTAGAGGTTTTTGCCTTAGGGTATGTACAGGAGAGATAAAGAGACAGTGAAAAATCACACCACCACCACCACCCCACCTCGCCCCCCCGGAGGGGAGCATGGCCCCACCAAACCCCTTCTCTGTTTTCCTCCCAGGATTTTGGGCATGCATGCACATGTGCCTGGCATGAGTTTCAAGCCACCAGGTCTGGGACTCAAACCACACTCAGTCATGTCACAGTCCAGTAACATAACCGCTCTACCATCTGCTGGCCCCACTATCTCTTCTGTTTAATTGGCAGAGTTCCTGGGGTTCCTATTGGGTTTTTATATTCCATTCCATAATGTCTAGGAAGGATAAAGTTCCTAATTGTAGCCGTTGGTTGGTTAATCAGTCAATAGATAGGAATACTTGTCTATAGGTAACATTTCTAAAATTTAACCATAAAGAATAGAGTTGCTTGCACTTGAATAACTAGAAATGTTTATAAATATGAGAAACTATTTAGTAATGTTATTTGGAAAAGATTTTAAATATAACTTGATTTGGTTCATTTGCATTTTTAGTGTTTTAGACTACAGGCAATAAAAATTTATCACTGATTCCTTTGCAAATATTTGTTCTAGTAATCATAGTATGTGCTTACTTAATAAAGAAAAAATTGGGGTCTTAATTCTTAATATTAGAATTTATTAAAAATTATCTCAAATTATTGTGAATTAAAACAGTAGAAATCTGATCTTATAGTAGTGCTCTCATATACTCGAAACTATATCCAGGTATTAAGTATTATAGAGTTATTCCCACAGGTGGAAGACCCATGGTCCAAGATCAGGAACCAGAAGCGTGAAGAGTAGAAAGAGGGCTAAGAATTAGATTAGGCCTCTGGGCTGTGGAGGAGCAGTAGGCTCTGAAACAGTTACCCAGAAGACAGTGCCTGCACCACTCAGAGCACTCAGTGCACTCCTCGGCTCAACTACCAGGAGTCTGCATTTACACACCCACACAACCTAGGAGCTCAGTAGCCGCTTCTGTGGGAATGGGATGCTTGGCTGTCTGGGACCCTCGTGCCCATGCTGTGGGATTGTCATTGCACCTGGAGTGAGCCTGTCAGGTGATCAGCTGGTTGGATGGAGAGGAAGCCGGGGAGCCTGCGTGACTTGCCTGGTCACTGAGCCACACAGTGGCAGGGGCCACGCCTCAGACCTGGCTGTCCCCAGTGGCAAGGTGCTCATTACCAAGAACCTGCTTTATTCATTATCACAGGATTAGCTTGCCAAAAGATTGGGACTACAGCCTGAAACTTAAGGTGACAAGAGAAGCAAAAGCTTCTTTTTATAGAATTTCTATGGGGTCAGAAGGTGGTGTGGTGGTTAAGGCTCTGGACTCCCATAAGCCCAACCTCAGTTCAAGTCCCAGACTCAGCAACTTGAAAATCACACTGGGCTGGGCACATCGAATGCATACCCAAAATCCTGAGAGGAAAATGAAGGAGGAGGGAGTGCAGCATGGCCACCCACCCAGGGAAGGGAGAGATTTCTCACTTTCCCTCCCTGTCTCCAGCAAGTGCACTCACCCTTTAGAAAACTTAAAAAAAAAAAAAAGTTTTTACCCTACTTTTCTTTATTATTGTATAAAACTAAGGGAAATGGGGGCAGAAAGGACTAGTAGGCAAGGCACTTCCTTGGCCCGTTTGACGTTGGATTTCCAATGACAGCCAAGTAATCAGGTGCTTGCTACTCCTACAGGCCCCCTAAAATACTGTCTTCACCTGGTGTAATTGGCTTCTGACCACACTTTTACATATTGCAGGTATAATCACTTCTCCAGTGTAACAATAGGTCATTTTTTCAGTGCTCATTTTTAGAATTTCTTATTATAAATGTTCCTGTCAGGAATATTTATTTGTGGAAGTTATTTTCTCATTCGTGTGTCATACATTCTTACTTTAAGTCTGTTTTCATTTGCAAAAGTCCAGTTGTGAATGTTTATTTGACTCTTGCATCCACTGTGCCCTCACTTCTCCTGAGGTTGCCGCCTGCATTGTGATGTTTTTCCTCCTTCTCCTTCCCTGGTCTCTAAAGAACAGCGTACTTCCTGGAATAAAATCTAGTGGATGAGAGTTCAATTCTCAGCTTTAGTTCTAGTCCAGATTAATTGGGATATCTTTTGGTAAGTCGAATAGTTTTCGGTAATATGCCAGAAATGAAACGTAACCCAGAGCTCCACATCCTTACTTTTCTACCTGTCACCTTCCCGCCTTCTCTCGCTGTTTCTCTCTCCTTCCGTTCATTAAATTTTAGCTAAGAAAAGGGCCCAAATAACATTTGTCCATTAAGCCTGCTAGTGAAAAATAAGGACAGCCAGAAATTAACAACACTATGCCTGCATGAAGCAAAATGTTAGTTCTCTTGTGTAAATACATAAATTTACAGTATTCACAACTCTGACCTTTAAAGTATATGTAGTTATGACAAAGGACAGAAAGTCTGAGGTTAGAAGTTATTTTCCATTGGTACCATGTTGTCCCAGCTGCAGTGGTGAAGGCAGTAAGGCACTGCTGCATGACACTGGAGTCATATAGGGTCACCCTTGGTTTGGTTCCCATGTTGATCTCAACACACCAGGCATGCCCATGGTCCTGGCTGACTGCAAAGCAGGGAGAAGGATCATGGCATGGCCAGACCCTGTCTGGAATCCATGTCTCTCTCTCTCCCTCCCTCTCAGGTTAAAAAAGTAATTTGTTGAGTGGTATTTTTTTTTAATTTTTCTTGCTAAACACTAAATATTTAAAAGTTAATCTCTGGTAAATAGTTGTTGAGCGAAGTGATTTATGAAAACGCCCATCTTCATTCCTTGTTCTTAACCAAAGCACTGTTTAGGCAACCCTCTGAAGCAGTCCTAGCCTTTTTGGGACCAGGGGCCGATGTGATGGAAGACAGGTTTTCCATGGGCTGAAGGAGGGTGGGGGGGTTTCAGAATGACTGAAGCACGTTACAGTTGTTGTGCACTTGACTTCTAATGGTATTATTGTAATACATGATGAGAAATTGTATACCTCACCAGAATGCAGAATCAGTGGGACTTCTGAGCTGTTTTTGCAACTAGAATGCAGCTGCATTCAAAGCCAAACTGGAATTATGGGGGGCAATGAGTGAACTTTTTTTTTTTCTTTTTGCTATAGGGCATATGCACTTGCTAGAAAGAAACAGAGCGAGGGAAAGTGAAAGACATCATGGCGGTGGGGTGGCCACATGGCAATCCCTTCTTCATTCTCCTCGCAGGATTTTTGGGTACCTCCACACAAACACACACACGTGCCCAGCATGATTTTCAAGCCACTGAGTCTAGGACTTGAACCATGGTCGGCCACGTAGGAGTCCAGTGTCACATCACCTGCTGGGCCCAGATAGTTGGATTTTTTTTTTCGGAGAGGTTTTCGCTATAGGGTGCATGCACTCTCCAGACAGAGAGAGAACGAGAGACAGAAAGCAGGAAATCACCCCCCCAGGGGGGATGGTCACGCCGCAATCCCTTCTCCTCCATTCTCCTCTTGGGATCTTGGGCACACACGCACACGTGCCCGGCATGAGTTTAAGCCACCGGGTCCAGGACTCAAACCACGGTCGACTACGTGGGAGTCCAACAACATAGCCATTACACTAATTGCTGGTCCCAGGGATTTTTGATGTTTTTATGTGAGAATCTAATGCCACCACTGATGTGACAGGAGGTGGAACTTGGGCACTAATGTGAGTGATGGGGAGTGGCTATAAATACAGATGAAGCTATAATTTAATTTATGGCTTATGTAAGAAATGATAACATCTGTTTTTATAGTACCTATATTGTTTTTCCAAGTAAATTTCAGAAATTGGTTTTTATCTTCCTCACAATGTCCTTTTTGTGGGAGAGATTTTTGTTAGAGAATGCATGCACTTGCTGGAGAGAGAGAGACGGAAAACGAGCAGTCATCTCCCGGGGAGATGGCCATGCCACAGTCCCTTCTCCTCCTTTCTCCTCTTGGTATTTTGGACATGCAAACACACATACCCAGCATGAGTTTTAAGCCACTGGTCAACTACATGGGAGTCCAGTGATGTGCCCATTATGCCATCTGCTGGTCCCTCACAACATCCTTTATGGCTGGATAGGTAGTATTCTATTTTTCAAATCCACAAAGCCTATTTTAATTCCTTTCTGAACGGATGCATCAGATAATTGGTAGAGGTGAAGTTAAAATTTGTCTCTGACTTTGCTGTTCTGGGAAGCCTGTTCTAGCAGCTGTTTGCTGTTTCCGCTCTGATGTACTTTTAACTTAGTCTGTTCTCTCCTTCCTTTCCCCCTTCCTCTCATCTGCTAAATGCACTCCCCCAAAAAACTTCAACTTACCAAATGTTCTTTACATAAATTACCTGTTAAGCCAGCCAGTGGTGTGGTTGTTAAGGCAGCTGGATCCCACATGGCTGATCACATGGTTTGAATCCCAGACCCAGCAGCTTGTAAAACACCAGGTGCATGTGCCTGTGGGCCCAAAATCCCTGAAGGAGGAAGAGATAGAAGAGAAGGAATTGCAGCATGACCATGCCCTCTGAAGGGTGATTTCTTGCATCCCTTCCCTTCTTTCTCTCTTGTCTCTCTGCAGCAAGCATGTGTGCCCTGTGGCAACATTTTATAAATAAGTAAATAGTTACAAGGGATGGGAAAAACACTGCACTCCGTTACACAGGTGGAGCATCCCTAATCCAGAAATCTGAAATGCTCCAAAATTCAAAGTTAATTGAGTACCAACATATATCACAGATGGAAAATTCTGCACCTGACCTGTGTGACAGGTTACAGTCAAAATGCTAAAGTACAGAAACACTCATAAAATTGCCTTCCGGCTGTGCAGATCACGTGTACATGAAACTTGAGCCTCGTGTTTACCCTTGGTTCTCGTCCCCAAGATAACTCACTATGTAATGTACAGATAGTGTTTCAAAATCTGAAAAAATTCAAAACCTAAAATACTTCTGGTCCTAAGCATTTTGAATAAGGGATATACTCAACGAGTATCCTATTCAGTTGTCAAAAAAGTTACACATTTTATAGAAAAAATTTAATGAAACAAGTTTATTTTTTTAAGGAACTGTTTATTTCATTCTATTTGTTGTTATTATTTCTTAATTTTACCAGACAGAGACAGAGAGAAAGGGAAAGTGAGAAAGCAATGTGCCAGGTCTGGGACTTGAACTGCTGTCAGTCACGTGGGAATCCAGCACCTTTAACCACCACACCGCCTGCTGACCCGGAAACAAGTATATTTTAAGTTCAGTGGTCAAAATGCCTTTTATTGGCTGAAAGCAAAAGTCCCTATTTTGCCCTTCTTTGATAAAAGTAAATGGCATAAACCAAAACATTTTTTAATGAAGAAATAATAGATCATTAGAAAAATCATGATATACTTTTCTATGCAAAACATTGCATCATAACTTTCCTAATGCCCCAATAATAGAGTATATGAGTGGGTTTTTTAGTTATAAGGAATTCCATGTTTGACTTTTGTTTTGTTTTGTTTTAATTTGCTAGAGTGAGAATGTGTTCCCGGTGAGGGGTGGGGAGGGAGAGAAAGCACCTCCCATGAGGAATGGGCAAGCCACAGTCCCCTCTACTCCATCTCTCCCTCCCTTCAGGATTTTGGGCAGCCACACACACGCACCTCAGTTTGTTTTTCAAGTCACTGGGTTGCAGCTCAGAACAGTGCAGTCGGCCATGCGAGGTCCGCCCTGCGTAACCCACAAAGCCACAGGCCAGCCTCTTGTGTGTGACTTATGTTCATCTATTTCTTTTGACAACTGCCCAGCCTATCCCTTCTATGTCCCTTTGGGCACAGGGTTGCAGGTTAATGGTGGTGGTACTACTGCCTTGGTGAAGCCGCTCCTTTTCTTTTAGGAATGTACCATAGGATGGCCTGTTGTTTCTGTATCTGTGACATTTTTTCTAGAAGGAACTTGAAATATTTTAAAATAAATGTCATTTGTGGAGCTAGCAGGTGGTATGGTAGCTTCCCACATGGCTGACCACAGTTCAAGTCCTGGCCCTGTCAGCTTGCGTTCTCCTCCCCCATCCCCCACCCCCCATGACCAAATGAGTCTTGTTGCCAACAAAAAATAAATAATGGTAAATAAAATTAAATAAATAATTTTTTAAATTTATGCTCATTGGTAGTACACAATAAATCTTACCTTCTACTAGATGCTGGTGTGGTAGATGCGTTTCTCTCAACCCTCGAAACCAAGCTAGACTGACTGACTGAGCATCTCTCTTTAGAAAATACACAGTGTGGGACCAGCAGATAGCGTAGTGACTATGTCACTGCACTCCCATGTAGTCGACCACAGTTCGAGTTCCGAACCCAGTGGCTTTAAAAACTTATGCTAGGCGTGTGTGCATGCGTGCCCAAGATCCTGAGAGAATGGAGGAGAAGGGATTGCAGTGTGGCTGTCCCCCTTGGGGGGTGATTTCTTGGTTTCTCTCTCTTTCTGGCAAGTGCACACGCCGTATAGCAAAACCTCTGGAAAAAAGAAAGAAAGAAAGTACACAGTGCAATTTTGCTGGTGACCACGACACTCCTACTACTTTGGGTACCCCATTCTCCACCACGCCACATCTTTGTTCTCTGACTGCCCAGGGCTCTCCACTGCATTCCCTTTTCCCTGGGTGTTTCGTATTGCTCCCTGGTAGAGTGGTCTGATGTTTGCTAATTGACACATCTCTGAGAGGTTAGATTTTTTTAAAAAAAAGATGGACCAAAACAAAGCTTTATCTGTGAAAGAACTTGGGATAAACACTGCTAGTTTGGAATGCTACAAAGGCAAGTGCAAGCATTGTTGTCAGGGAGCAAGAGTCTTTAGTTGCCAGCTAGATGGTTATCCAGTCAACCTACTGGGATGTTGGCTGTGGAGAGGTGGAGGGAGCAGAGTTTTTAGCTTCCTCTTAACGGGGTTAGTTCCTATATTCCAGAAAGCCTCAAAAACAATACATTTTACCACAGCAGGAAACAAAAAAGGAAAAAAGAAAAGATTTAGAATAAACAAAATGGTGGGGCCAGCAGTTAGTGTAATGACTACATCATTGAACTCCCATGTAGTCGACCACGGTTCGAGTCCTGGACCTGGTGGCGTAAACTCATGCCTGGCGCGTGTGTGTGCATGCCCAAGATCCCGAGAGGAGAATGGAGAAGGGTTGCAGCATGACCATCCCCCCTGGGGGGTGATTTCTCACTTTCTGTCTCTCTGTATTTCTGGCAAGTGCACGCTCCCTATAGCAATAAAAACTCTCAAAAAAAAGAATAAACAAAACGGTAACAACTGGATGAGGTGGCCCACATTTGGAGAACAGCTTAAGTGAACAGTGAGGAAAGAACAAAGTCTTTCATAGCAGCTAGCCTCTCACAGAGTGAGGCTGTGGCCTGGTCACTGCTGGCTTGCACTCATGTGTTCCTAGTCTTGTGTAGCAGGTACTCAGTACGTTGCTGAGTGAATGAAAGGGCGAGCTGTAGGTGATCAGGTGAACGAGACAGGTTTCCAGGAAAGGAGGTCACTCTTTAAATGGGTATAGAATTGTTTTGAAATTATGATGTGTGTGTTTGATTTTCTTCTGTTCATCTTTTTAGGTGGCTTCCCTAGCTGGGCCTGGAGGGCAAGTGGAAATAGAACAGAACTTCCTCAATAATAAATTGAAGACAATCACTGCTTATTTTGGTGACCTGATCCGAAGGCCAGCCTCTGAAACCTAACTGAGGCAATCCAAAGACAAAAAGCACATTCTGTGGTCAGAACACTTGTGCGGTTCCGTTCTGCACCCGTACTCTCTCGGATTTTTGTTTTCTTTTGTTTCTGTTTTGTTTTGTTGTGCCCCTAGTCTTAACCTCACCATGTGAAGTTGAAACCGACACGAGTGTGATGAGTATTAATGAAGTACTTTGAGTCTTTGGAGAGAAACTGTGCACATTGTACATTAGGATAGTGTCTGATATGGAGAAGGTAGGCCTCCCCCTGCTTAATTTCACTGTATGGATCTGTAAGTATGTATATATTTTTTAAATTGTGTATGTTTGGGTTTAACTTCTTTGTGTGTATTTTTATGTATATGTAAAAAAAAAAAATTATTGTAGAGAGTTTTTCTTTTAATATAAAGAGCCAAAGAGATCAACGAATGAGTTACATTCTGTCCACCCATGCAGTCCCTACTGAAATAAATAATGTCATACATTAAAGACAGAAACGTAAATAGTCCAGACTGGTACAAAGTGAAAGGTAAAAGTCTCCACCCTCTTCCCTACCCTCTTGTCATCTGTCTGAAGAGAAGCACAGCTAACAGTATTTCATAATTCCTTTGGAGAGCAGAAATTAATTGCAGTGTATTCTAATACCGTTTTTTTCTCCTTGGTGCACACTTCAGTGCACCTCCTTTTCTTAATTTAATGTGTCTTTTTAAAAGTATGTGTGTTTGGGACCAGCAGTTAGCATAATGGCTGTCGCTGGATTCCCACGTAGTCGACCGCGGTTCGAGTCCCGGACCCGGCGGCTTAAACTCATGCCGGGCGTGTGTGCGTGCGTGCCCAAGATCCTGAGAGAATGGAGGAGAAGGGATTGCAGCGTGGCCACCCCCCCCCCCGGGGGGGGTTGATTTCTCGCTTTCTGTCTCTCTGTCTCTGTCTGTCTGGCGAGCACATGCGCCCTATAGCAAAAACCTCTCCAAAAAAAAAAAAAGTATGTATGTTTGGACTAGTACACCTTGAAGACCTCTCCATAGCAGTACATACATAGAGACAGACTTCTTTTTAATTGCCATCTAATATTCCTGGCAATGCCATAGTTTTCTGTTGATGTGTCCACGCTTGACCCTTTTACAGTTTGTTGCAAACTAAAACTAAAGTAATGATGATAAATTAAATTGATTTTTTTTTAATTTATGCTCATTGGCAGTGTACAATAACTCTTACCTTCTACCAGATGCTGGTGTGGTATATGCAATACCGCTGAGATGCGTTTCTCTCAGCTTGTGGCTTTTGCTTAAATAAGGCTGGAGAAATCTATTCTGTGTTGTCTGTAAGAAAAATACATGCTGAAAGAATAAATTAATAGATTGCTGAAGTTTATAATAATTTAATTTTGATAGATATGGTCAGTAAAGTTGGACTGACCTGTACTCCCACCCACAGAGATGAGATTGATTTTCCCTCCAGCCTCCCTAGCTCAGGGCATCATCAAGCATTTTAATTATAATTATTTCATGGGTGAGAAAAATGCTGTATCATTGTATGTGTTTCCTTAATCATGAACAAGTTCAAGCATATTTTCGTATTTTTTTATGTTTTTTAAATAGTTTGTCATATTTGTATTTCAAATTTTTCTTTCAGATTGTTATTTTTTTCTTATTAATATGTATAAATTCTCTGTAAATTTAAGGTCCTGTGTCTTTAATAATATGTTACAAATATGTTTTTCCACTTCATTGTTATCCTTTAGACTCATTTAGGAGTTTTGGTGTTTTGTTTTTAATTTGCCACCCATGCACTCTTCAGAGAAGGACAAAGAAAGAAGGAAAAAAAAAAAACCAACATCAAAGAAGTGTGGACACTCTGCAATCCCTCCCTCTCCGTTTCTCCACCCCCTTGGATCTGGGGCATGCACTCACACCTAGCCTGCTTTTCAAGCTGGCTCTGGGATTCAGACTGCACAATTGTGCAGGAAATCTTAGCCACTGTATTCAGACTTACTAATCATTTTTGGTGTTGCTTGCTTCTAGTTTATGTCCTTTTGAAATATCTCCACCCAGAATATAAATATATTTATTTAGGCTTTTTCTAAAACTTTCTTGTTTTTGTGTCTTTGCAGATTGGCTTTTCAACATCCTTTTATAAAATTAATGTTTTTAAAGTTTCCATTGCAAAGTTGGTAGGATCTGTATTTTGTAATTTAGGGGTTTATATATTTTTTTCTATTAAAACGATGGTGAAAAGAAGACAAATGCGTGTTGCTTAATTCATCTTAATAGTGTGTGTAGTCATTTTTACAAAGGAGTGAAAAGATAATGACATAACTCTGGCTACTGGGGATGGATCTAGGACTTTTATCTTTTAATAATGGGAGCATGTTAAATATGAAGAAGTGGCTTGAGCTGAAATAGGGCTGGAGAAATCTAAATAAGTTGGGAGAATTTTTATTAAGTACTGAAATATGAGACAAAAATATATTTAAAAAAAAGTTTGTTGGACTATACTAACTAGTCTGTAAACTTTACAACTTATGCCTGATTGCTCCACGATGACAGTATTGAACTGTTCATTAAAAGTTTAAGTTTCTGGGATCAGCAGATGGCGTAATGGTCATACTGCTGAACTCCCAAGTAGTCAATCATGGTTTGAGTCCTGGACCGGCCACTTATAACTCACGACAGGCACATTTGTATGTGTGCCCAAGGTCCTGCAGCAGGGTCAAGCCCTCGGGGTGAGTGGTTTCCCACTTGCCTTGTCTCTCTGGCAAGTGCATGTGCCCTACATCTAAAAGCTCTTAAAAAGTTTAATTCACCTTTTTCTTAATTTGCAACATTAAAATTGTTCGGATGTTCTTGGTTGTTTTACTTTAGATAGCATTAATGTAAATAGCACACACGTACTTTTCGGCATTTTTGAAATCGTGGAGCATTGCTGTATGTGGCCCTTAGAACTAGAATGTGATGATGTTCTTTCTTGCCACGAGTGAGAGGAACAGGGAGAGACACACTCCCTAGGGGGTTTTCACACTGCAGTCCCCTCCAGTCAGCCAGCTCCAAATCAGGCACACGCGTGTCCAGTGTACTCAGGTCACAGGAACAAACCGACCGCCTTTCCATGTGGCTCTGTGTCACAGGGCACATTTTACCCATGCACACCATCTGGCCCTGGTTATAGCCTTTTACGTTTTTGATTTTCTTAGGAATTATTTACTTGATTTCATTTATTAATATTATTATTTAACCTGCTATAGGGCATGCATGCTCACCAGAGAGAGAAAGTGAGAAAGCAAGCCACCAGATCCAGGACTTGGGCTGCTCAGCCGTGGGGGAATCCAATGCCTACGCCACCACCCCACCTGCTGTCCCCCACGCAGTTTCTTATTGCCGGAGAGTGTGCTCACCGCAGAGAGAAAGCACCCCTCAGTAGGGTGTGGTCACACCGCAGTCCTTCTTCCCTCTTAGCATCCTGGACACACACGCACACGTGACCTGCATGTTTTTCAAGCTGCTGCAGCCAGGATTCAAACTGCATGATGAGCCAAGTAGGATTCAGCTTCTGTAACTACTGAGCTACAGGGCCAACCCTGTAAGAGCTTTTAATGACCTTTTTATTTAGATTTTTTAATGCTTTCATGAGATTTTTGTAATAATTTATAATTCCCTGAAAAATTCCACTTATTTTTATGTTGATTTATTTATTAATAGAAAGTTAGTACAATATTTCATGATATTTGCTTTCTTTTTTTCAGTTTTTTGTTTGTTTGTTTTTGTTTTTGTTTTTTAAATCCTAGAGGGCATATGTGTGTGCCAGGGGGAGAGAGATTTGCCCCAGTGAGGCCTGGTCATGCCATAGTCCCTACCCTCCATTTCTTCTTTCGTCAGGATTTTGAGCACTGTGTGTGTGTGCCTGGCAAGTTTCTCAAGCTGCTAGAGCAGTATTCAGACTGGTTGGTTATGTGGGACCCAGCTCTGTCTACACACTGCCTTACTGCTGTGCTATGGGGCTAGTGCTTCATTTTTTTTAACTTTTATTTTTGAGTAATTCCTGACATATGAAAGAGTTGGAAAAATAGCACATAGAAATTTCATATGCAGAGGCAGCTCGTGGCATGGTGGTTAAAGCAGCTGACTACAGTTCAAGTCCCAGACCCAGTGATCAAAAAACACCAGGATGAACCAGCAGTTAGCGTAATGGCTATGTCGCTGGACTCCCATGTAGTCGACCGCGGTTCGCATCCCGGACCCGGTGGCTTAAAACTCACGCCGGGACCGTGTGAGTGCGTGCCCAAGATCCCAAGAGGAGAATGGAGGAGAAGGGATTGCCGCGTGACCATCCCCCCTGGGGGGTGATTTCTTGCTTTCTGTCTCTATGTTTCTCTCTGTCTGTCTGGCGAGCGCACGCGCCCTACAGTGAAAATCTCTCCAAAACCTCCAAAAAAAAAAAAAAAAAACACACCAGGCACATGGGCATGGATGCCCCAAATCTTGGAAAAGGGGGAAATGGAAGAGAGAGGATTTGGCATGACCTCCCCATGGGAGTTGCTTTCTCACTTTCCTCTTCTCTTCCTCTCTTGGAGGAGTCTGACCCGGCAGGGCCCCAGGATCTTTTTGAACCCCCTGACGTTTGAGCACAGCCTTGGTCGGCTCAGCACGTTGGCAAGGCCGCTGTTGTACACCCCACCCCACCCATGAGCAAAGCTTGGGTTGACTCAGCATGTTGGCAAGGCCGCTTGTTGTGTGCTCCAGAGACTGCAGTAGCCTTGCTGGGAAGCAACCCCCCTCTGACTCCCTGATATACTACTATAAAAGAATTACATAGCTCTCTCATACATCCTGAGTATATGATAAGATTTCCTGAAAGTCCCCCGACTGCTCCCTTTTGCCCTGACCACCTACTGTTAATTGCAATACTTCATCCCTGCAGTCACAATAGAGGGTGTGCTGAAGTCACATCTAGGCAGAAATCTTCTTGACGTTTGGAAGGCCCTTCAAGATACATTTAACATAAGCTTAAAAATCACCTTTTAGGCCGAAACTGGTCCAGGACACTCCCGTCCCACGGTAGCTAATGTTCTAACAAAATACATGACAGTGGAGCCACAGGCACAATAGAATGCTTAGGTATACCACAAACCCACTTTAAAGTTTTTCATTAACTTGCTAGTCACTTTACTGCCAGTTGAAAAACTGTCCCTGCCCTCACCAAGTGAACAATAGCTTCACCCCTTTTAAATAGATAAGTATATTAGGATTCCTTGAATTAAGTTTTGGATCCCTATAAAATTATATAAGTATCATTCTTTATTGAGATCCATAAGAACTAATATCTATACTTGAGATTTTCTTTTTCAGCATCAGTAATTGCAAGACGGCTGCTGCCGAGTATCGGCTGATAATTAACAATGCTTGCTGGAACTGTTTTCCAAAACCGCACCCCAGAGGTTCCCAGCATCAGTAATTGCAAGACGGCTGCTGCCGAGTATCGGCTGATAATTAACAATGCTTGCTGGAACTGTTTTCCAAAACCGCACCCCAGAGGTTCCCGAAAGCCTGCTTACATCAATCAAACAATTGTTGAATTGTATGGATGATTAATAGACCTGCCCTTAATCAAACCCTAAATGGAATCTATGATCTCTATTGTTAAAACTTTATGAATTGATCATTAGAACATGTAGCCCCTCACCCGTTCACTTGCATGTATCACATTTTCAATAAAAAGGCACGATGATTCCTAGCAGTTGTCACTCTTCAGAGAGCGATCTCTGACAGTGTCCAATTGAGGATGTGCATGAAAAAGGCACTGAGGCCTCCGTCTTTCTTTCCTGCACCACCTCTGATGAGAGAACCCACCCCTGCCAAGGCTGAACTTCTGAACTCCAGCACTCTCTGTGAGGGCACACAAAATGCTAATTCATCAACTGCTCTGAAGTAGACCTAGCATTGGCACAGCCACAGTGGTGCACAGACAGTGCCACTGCTCAGGAGGCTGGAGGCCACATGAGTGGCCCAGGTTTGGTCAACAGGCTGACCTGAGCATGCTGGTCACAGTTATGTGCACCTGTAATCCTAGATAATGTTTTCAGAAGCTAGGAAGGAGGATCATGACATGGCAAGGCCCTGTCCAAAAACAAAATGCCTATTGGAACAGGAGATGGCATGGAGGTTAAGGTGGCTGGATCCCACGTGGCTGACTCTGGGTTGAGCTCCAGACTCAGCAGCTTGAAAACATACTAGGCATTTGTGCATGCATACCCAAGTGGGTAAGACGAGAGGGCAGCATGACCACCCTCCAGGGAGTGATATCTCTTTATCTCGATCTCCCCCCCCCCCTCTCTTTCTCTCTCTCCTCTGGCAAGCATACCAGCCCTCTAGGAAACTAAAAAAAAGTGCCTATCTCTGTCTCTGTACCTTTTTCTTTCTCTCCTCTTTCATAAAAGAAAAAATAGAGAGAGAGACCCATTAGTTACCTGCACCATCGTAATATTGCCATATTTACCAATATATAGTTACTTAACCTATGTTTAGATTTAAAGTTTATTTTTTCTGTGAGGGAGAAACAGAGATAGGCCCTCCCAACAGGGTCTTCATGCCACAATCCACCCACAGCTGCAGCCAGCCCCAGATCATGGGCACACACACAACCCAGTGAAGTCAGTGAGGTCTCTGGACGTGAACCCATAGCCTTCCCATGAGGATCAACCTTGCAGAGCATTACATTACCACTGAGCACCATCTGGCCTGGTTCTTCAATATCTTTTAACACAGCTAATTTTATAAAACTTAAAATTGATTTGAAGAGGAATTTCAAATACCATAAATTTTTTAAAAACTATTCCTTTTAATATTTGTATAGGAATATAAAAATGCTTCCCATTTACTACCTAAAAGATTACTACCTGTCACACTTTTGAAAACGGGAGTAGATGGTGAACATGAAGACGACAAACTCCCACCAAGGAGCCAGGAAACTGGGCACACCATAGCCCTCTGTCCTCCTTGATGTGGCATGCTGTGTACTGTGCAGAGGATGTCCACATCCTTTCGACAGTACGATAAGTTATCACAAAGACATTTAAGCAGAGTGGGAAGTTTCCAAGTTTGCAAATGTGGGATGAAAATTTCCAAGAAAGAAAGCAGCATGTAGAAGGCATTGAGGCAAAGGAAAGACACTAGAAGACGATATTTTGGCATCTGTTAGTGCTGACCTCAGACAAGTTGAGAGTTACACTGAAGAGGAGACACAGTCACCATGCCCAGCTGGGGACACTGGCTATGTCCTGCACACATGGGGACCCTTCAGACTTGAAAAGACTAGTGAGACCCTGTGGCCCCTTCTCAGAAAGATGCTTTTTGTTTGTTCGGTTTTTTGCCATAAGGTGTGGGGCACTTGCCAGATAGAGACAGTAGGGAATGGATGGTGAAAGGGAAAGTGAGAAATCAGCTCCTAGGAGGGATGGCCATGCCGCAATCCTTTCATTTTCCTCCTGGGATTTTTTACAAGCACATGTGCCCAGCATGATTTTCAAGCTTCCCAGTCTGGGACTTGAACCATGTCAGCCACTTGGGAGTCCAGAACCTTAACCACCATGCCACCTGCTTTCCCAGAGGACTTGTGCACTTCCTGGAGAAAGAGACAGAAAAGTGAGAATGCAAACCCTCATGGTGAATGGCCACGCCCTAATTCTTTCTCCATTTCTCCCTTCTTACTGGATTTCAGGCATGTTCACAAACACACACACACACACACACATACACACACACGCACACACACACGCTCTGGTGTGTTTCTAGAATTCTTTTTTTTTTTTGCTATAGGGCACATGCCCTCACCAGAAAGACAAAGAGACAGAGAGACATAAAGCGAGAAATCACCCCCCGTGGGGGGATGGCAACACCGCAATTCAAATCCCAGACCTGGCGGCTTTCTCTCTCTCTCTCTCTTTCTCTCATCAAATCTTTTTTTTCCTTTTCTTTCTTTCTTTCTTTCTTTCTTTCTTTCTTTCTTTCTTTCTTTCTTTCTTTTTTTTTTTTTTTTTTTGTGT
>NW_006159504.1:3787959-3789928 GCF_000334495.1 Tupaia belangeri chinensis | reverse complement strand
TGGTCATGCTGCAATCCCTTCTCCTCCATTCTCCTCTTGGGATCTTGGGCACGCACGCACACGCGCCCGGCATGAGTTCTAAGCCACCGGGTCCAGGACGCGAACTGCGGTCGACTACGTGGGAGTCCAGTGACATAGCCATTACGCTAACTGCTGGTTCCCTCTCATCAAATCTTTTTAAAAATAATAATGAAAAACTTAAAACACCAGCTCTTTAGCAGTTAACAAGAGCCAGATTCCACATGGCCAACCATGCAGATGGAATCCCTGCCCTGGTGGCTTGAGGAACATCATTGGCATGTATGTCTACGTGCCCCGAATCCTGATAGAATGGAGAAATGGAGAAGGGATTGCACCATGACCACTGGGGGTGCTTGCTTTCTCCCTCTTTTTTTTTTTTTTTTTTTTTTTTAGAAACGTTTGCTATAGGACACGTATGCTCACCAGAGACAGAGAGACACAAAGGAGAAATCACCCACCATGAGGGATGGTCACACCGCAATCCCTTCTCCTCCATTCTCCTCTCAGGAGTTTGGGCGTGCTTGCACATTGCCTGGTCTGGGACTTGAACCACAGTCAACTACATGAGAGTCCAAGTAACAGAACCATTATGCCATCTGCCTCCCTCTCTCTCTCGATCACTGTCTGTCTGTCTCTCTGTGCTGAGTACATGTACTCTCTAGCAAGTATTTTTTTAGGTTTGTGTTCGGTTTTATTTTTTTGCCATAAGGAGCTTACACTCACTAGATAGAGACAGAGAGAGGGAAAGTAAGAGATCACCCCCCAGGGGGAGCAGGCATGCCACAGTGTTGTCTCCTCCAGTCTCCTTTGGGGATTTGGGGCATACATGCACATGCACTTGGTGTGATTTTTCAAGCCACCAGGCCTGGGGTTCAAATCACAGTTGTCCGTGTGGGAGTTCAGAGCCTTCACCACCATGCCACCTCCTGGCCCCTACTCCGGCAATTTTTCATTTTTACAAAAGCTAAAATTACAAAGCCATCTCACTGTATTGAAGGAATCAAAATGTCAAGAATAAATTTGTCAAAATAACAAACGTGTTGTTTTCATGAACAGAACTAAAACCTGCTAGAGGGTCCACTAGCTACAACTATTTCAAAATGATGATAAATGTAAGCGATATTCCCAGAGAACTGCGACAGCGAGCCTATGACATGGAAATAAGTTCACCGTGGCCAAGCGCAGGTGCTTCTGGAAGTCGGCTTTGGTTTAACCTTGCCATCCACATTCACGGGCCACCCGGATCTGACTATGATGGTGGCCTACAGACATGTGGCCTGCGGAACCCTCCTTAAAGGGATCTTTGTAACAGCAAAGAATGAGGCCAGGGTCAGTTCCATGGTGTAGCAACAATGTACGGCTCAGGAGAAGCCAGATCCCACGTGGCAACTGTGGTTTGAGTCCCTGGCCTGGTCCAGAAACACGCTAGGCATGTGCCTGAGTTCCCCAGATCCGCTGAGCTGGAGAGCAGGAGGACGGATTGTGGCGTGACCAGACCTGCGGAGGGTGCTCATCTTTCTCACTCTCCCGATCTCCCTGTCTCAATTTCATGTGTTCACACATGTGCTGTATCATGAATGAAAAAATATAAAAATAAAATAAAATAAAAAAAGAAGAATTAGCCAGACAGGGAGGTAATAGAGGAGGCCCTCTTCACAATCGGGGCTGTGTGCTGCAGCGAGGATGCAGAAAAGGTTCGGGAGAGAAGCCAGTTGGCATCAGCCCTGTGGGTAACACTGTCGTCTTCCCAACACACCGTCAGTCCCTGGAGACCTGCTACAACAGAACCACCCTCTCAGTGAGGTAGAGGGTTCATTCCTCAGCTCTGAAGGGAGAGGGCATTCTCAAGTTGTTAGGTTCCTGGCGTAAACACGAAGGAATACCAACGGGAATCATCTGGATCAGCACCGTCCAGCAGGCATTCAAGGTGAGCCAAAGTTGTACCTAA
>NW_006159504.1:3784025-3787157 GCF_000334495.1 Tupaia belangeri chinensis | reverse complement strand
AAGGTGAGCCACAGGTGTAGCTAAGTTTCCTAGTAGCCACGCTTAAAAAGTGAAAATAAACAAATGCAATTGGTTTTTAAAATGTCTTTAACTCTCTTCAAAATGTAGTTTCAATATGTCATCAGAGTAAACAATTATCAGGAGCTGGACGGTGACCCACAGGTGAGAGGTCGTGTTGAAGGGCTGGGGCCTGCCAGTAACCACGTGAGTCAGCTCAGAAGTGGACCTTCCCACAGTCATGCCTTCAAATGAGACTACAGCCCTGGCCAATAGCTTACCTGAAATCTCGTGAGAGACCTTGAGACAGAGACAGCCAGTCAAGCTGTGCCTACAATCCTGACTCATGAAAACTGAGAAAATACTTGTATACTATTTTCTTCTTTCTTTCTCTAACATATTTCTGCTCTAGGGTGTGTGCACTTGCTGAAGAGATAGAGAGAGACAGAAAGTGAGAAATCATCCCCAGGGGGGTGGCCATGCCGCAATTTCCTTCTTTCTTCTCTCAGTGCTTTGGACATGCACAAACACATGCCTGCCATGAGTTTTAAGCCGCCAGGTCCAGGATTCAAACTGTGGTCAACTACGTGGGAGTCTGTCGACGTTACCATCATGCCATCTGCTGGTCCGTTGTATGCTATTTTAACTTGCTCAATTTGCGGATAATTGCTAACACACAACAGATAAGTCATACAGTAACCATGCCATGGAGGCTAATGTGTCCACCTGATCAGCCAAACCAAAATCTGAGTTTTTCTCATCATTTATATCCAATTTACAAATCAAGAATCTAATTTCTTTTTTTGAGGGGGGAGAGATTTTTGCTGTAGGGCACGTGCACTCACCAAAAAGAGAGAAACAGAAAAATAGAAAGCGAGAAATCACCCCGAGGGGGATGGCCACGCCGCAATCCCTTCTCCTCCATTCTCTTCTTGGAATCTTGGGCACGCATGCACACGTGACCAGTGTTAGTTTAAGCCACTGGGTCCAGGCCCCGAACCGCAGTCGACTACATGGGAGTCCAGCGACATAGCCATTATGCCAACAGCTGGTCCCAAGAATCTATTTTTAAATAATTAATGAATCCTTTTTTCTCCATTCCACTCACACTGATAATAGGTTAGTTTAAACCACTCTCATTGGCAGTGTCAGTTTCTACCACGACCTTCTAACCATTATTCCAGACTGGTCCCCATCCATCAGTCTCCTAACCCTGCAGCCAAAGCAAGAGTGTTAAAGCTTGTTTATGGTTGGTCCATCCATCTCTTGGCCCCAGTGAAAATCCCAAGTATCACTCTTGAATCCTCCCTCACTTTGCCCTCATCATATAGACCAGCTGTCTTCTCCTGATGCCTATTTATCTCCCAGTCACTTCATCCGCCCACCGCCAGCTCCTGGCCCTCTGGTCTCTGTCCTGGCTCCGTCCTGGCTTTAGCACAGGCTGTTCTCTGAGCAGGATATGCCCCCACCCCACACTGTACTGTACAAAAGTGAACGTGGCCTGTCGGTCTTGACTCAGATGCCACTTCTTCAGAAGACCTGCCTCATCACACACCAGTCCCCTCTTCAGCCCCTCTGTGAGTCGCCCCTGCCCCCAAACTCCTGTGGTTTCCTGTACTACTCCCCAGCAGACCTTCGCACCCCTCCTAGGGCAGTTCATGGGCAGCTTCTTTGCATTGAGCCAATGAGCGCTTCTGCTAACATGTAAAATCCTTTTAGTAATCACACATTTTATATTTTCAGCTGGAAATGTTATCGTCATTCTTTGTACTTTCTTGGAAACAGCACAAATTTCTTCTTACAAATTACTGCATTTTACATAGCAAATATTGTGGTGTCATTTAATTTTTCAGTTTAGAGAAATTGAGGTTAGCCCACAATCACATGCTCAGTTCGTTTCAAAATCGAGAACAGCACACACAACTCTGGAATCTGTGCCTCTCCCCGAGCTCTCAGGAGCACTTCCGCTCTCTGCTCCTGCTCACTTATCTATTGATTCTCCTCTCTGCTTGTGGAAAAGGCACCACCCGCCCCGCAGTACAAAACACTACATATGCCTCCAATACTCTTTGGCCAGGAAGTCTGTATGGGAGCGTTTTTACCATAAAAAGATGAAAGGGACTTAGAGAGGAAGTACTTGACAGACATGAGAACATAAAGTTCTTGGGGCCAGCAGGTGTCATGGTGGTTAAGGGCGCTGGACTCCCACTCTCTGCTCAAATTAAAATAAATAAATAAATTTAAATAAAATTTTAAAAAGTGTAAAGCTCTCTGGTGGAAATGATAGATATGGTAATACCCTTCATTAGGTGGTAACATAATACATATTTTTGAAAAATGATAGTGTGTGCTATAGAGATATACGACAATTAAATAGGAAGGCATTTTAAAAGTAAATATTTTGAAAATTCATATACAATGGCAAAAGAAGACTCCTCCATGGCTGCTGAGAACTAGTGATTTCAGGGAGAAAGAAAAAGGAATATTTTCTACTGATAATTCAGCCTCCAGCCCCCAAACTGAAGTGGCAGGAAGCTCCTCTAAACTTCTTTCTGTCTCTGTCTCTGTCTCCCTCTGCCTCTCTCTGTCTTCTCATTTTATTGTAATTTTTCCTTTTTAAAATGTTTTAAGGTACAGTATTCTCTTGGCTTTCATTTCCTCTTTATCTTGCTAATAATCCCCTTTCCCCATCCCATCCAGGAGAGGCAAGGGACAGGCCTTCAGAAGAAGACTCCCCCATGGCTGCTGATAACTAGTGATTTCTAGTTTTATATTTTTTGCTTTTTTTAAAAAACTAATTTCTTTATTGTTTTTCCTTCTTTTCCTCTCTCTCTTTTTTTATCCTCCCTCTCTATTTCTGTTTCTTCTTTTAGTGCATCACTCTGCTCCTCAATCTCTATTTGCTATGTTTCTAGATAGATCTAAAGGAACCATAGCCAAACATCCAAATACTATTAGAGTTAGCATATTCCTCAATACCCACTGAATCTGCTGAACAAAGGGATAAAAACAGAATGGCAAAGAGAGTCCAGATCACCTCTTTCTTCACACTCCCAAACACTCAGATTGAATGCCAAGAATTAGGAAGAAACACACTATCCATCAGATGACTAGAAATCACCGCAGGGTCACAAG
>NW_006159504.1:3774997-3783796 GCF_000334495.1 Tupaia belangeri chinensis | reverse complement strand
AAAAGAGGAAATACACACTATAAAAAATAATCAAATGGACCTGTTAGAGATGAAGGCTATAATACAGAAAGTCAAAATCTCTCTTGAAAGTATTAAAAGAAGACTAGAACATACAGAAAATAGAATCTCAGCTGTAGAAGAGAAAATTATTGGCCTAGAAAAATCCATCACAAAGACTAAGAAAAGTTCCCCCCAAAATGAGAATAATATGCTGAGAACATGTATGTTGATGTGCTTGATTGAGCCATTGCACAGTGTATTTTGGATGGAAAATTCATTTGTGTGTTGTGATGGTGTATAGTGAATTAATGTAGAGAATGAATACATTTAAAATTTTAAAAAAAAGTACATTAGCCCATATAACTGATACCTTAATAAAGCTGCTTTAAAAAATAAAAAAAGAATACATGTTCCAAATAACAGTAAAAACATTACCACATGATTAGAAAATAATTTCCTTCAAAGCTCCTAAGGGGGAAACCAAACCAAGCAGAAGGAAAGCCCATTCACTCTGGTTGGCCAGGCACATTCTCCAAGGTATTTCAGCCATAGCTGACAATGGGAAGGTGGAGCACAGCCAATGTGCAGACTTGTGTACTTGTGCCAGGATGCCAGCCCAGTGCAGGAACGCCTTTCCTATACCAAGGTTTAATGACAGGGCAAGTGTTTTAGTGGTACACCTCTCTTCGGAAGCAATGTGAGCAAGGAAAAAGTGGGAAAATATATTCAAAGTGTTTAGGGAAAAGCAATTCCAACCAAGAATACTGTCTTGGCAAGATCATCCTTCATATGGGAAGAAAAGACAAGAACATTCTCAGATAAACACAACCTGAAAGAATGTACAAACACCAGACCAGATCTCTAAGAAGTTTTGAAGGGAGTGCTATGCCAGGAAAATTAAATACAGACACACAGAAATAAGAGTTCAAAAACTAAGAAAATGGTCAACTTATTTGCCGGGATAAGTCTGGAGTTGAATATTATATCCCAGAATTTAATTGGGAAGATTGAACTACAACAGAAGATAGATTAAGTACAGGAGAGTGAACTGGTGAAATAGCACTTTATGACTTTTGACTAAAACATTACTGATTTTCTTCTAGGCTTTGTTTTCTGGTTTTAAGGATTTTTGTCCTGTCTTGAGCTGTCGATAAGTTCATGTATCTACTATTTGAACAGAATCCTAACCTGTTTCCTGGCTCTAAGTTCTTTTTTTTTTTAGAGGTTTTCGCTATAGGGCGCGTGTGCTCGCCAGACAGACAGAGAAACAGAGAGACAGAAAGCAAGAAATCACCCTCCAGGGGGGATGGCCATGCCTCAATCCCTTCTCCTCCATTCTCCTCTTGGGATCCTGGGCACGCACGCACAAGCATCTGGCGTCAGTTTTAAGCCACTGGGTCCAGGATGCTAACCACGGTCAACTACATGGGAGTCCAGCGACATAGCCATTACGCTAACTGCTGGTCCCCCTGGCTTTAAGTTTTAAGCAAAGTTCCTTAGTATTTCTATGATTAAACTGCTTTTCTTTAAATTATAAAATATATTAAAAATACCTATTTAATGTCCATAGTAAGCTATATAGCATCAGTTAGGTGCTACCTTATAGTGTATTCATTCTACTCAGAGTTTCATGCCTAAAGTCAGACATGTATTCACAGATATGTACATACCAGCTGAACTTGCTATTGAAAGTAGTTAGATTATTTAAGAAATTTTGTGAATCAATAAAATGTGTGGAAAAAGGAATGGAAAACAACTGTAGACACCAGAGATAGTGTGGGAGAAGGGTAGGAAATGGCTGAGGGTCAGAAATAGGGGTAAAATACACACACACACACACACACACACACACACATATAACTAGAAATGTAAGATTACTGACGATAACATGCATGATTAAGCCACGATGCAGTATATTCTGGATAGGAAATTACATTTTGTATGCTATGATGATGCTCAGGAAATGAATGTAAATTAATTAATTTTTTAAAATGTTTCAGAAAAAAGCTCATGGAAAACATGTAATGGAAAAATTCTATGAATTTCAAAGTTTTTGTACCCAAATAAATTCATACTTTAATTGTATAAAAACAAACAAACAAAATATCAAAATAAAGAATGCAAAAAAATGAAAAAAAGAAAACTGACTTGAGAGACCAGCAATTAGCGTAATGGCTATGTCACTGGACTCCCATGTAGTCGACCGTAGTTCGTGTCCCAGACCCGGTGGCTTAAAACTCACGCCGGGCGCGTGTGCGTGTGTGCCCAAGATCCCGAGAGGAGAATGGAGGAGAAGGGATTGCAGCGTGACCATCCCCCCTGGGGGGGTGATTTCTCTCTTTCTGTCTCTATCTCTCTCTGTCTTTCTGGCGACTGCACGTGCCCTATAGCAAAAACCTCTCCAAAAAAAGAAAAAAAAAAAGACTTGGAGCAGCTCTGGTAATTTTTGTCTATTGAGTTGATGGCACTAAGTATTTTTATGAATAAAAATATCTATGAAAGATATTTTTCCAGTTCAAAAAAATCATATACTATGGGACTTTTTTCTTTTTCTTTTTTTTTTTTTTTGAGATATTTTTGCTATAGGGAGTGTGTGCTCACTTGAGACACAGAGAGAGACAGAGAGACAGAAAGCGAGAAATCACCCGCCAGGGGGAATGGACACACCGGAATTCCCTCTCCTCCAGTTTCTTCTCCTAATTTTGAGCATGCACACATATGTGCCCAGTGTGAGATTTAAGCCACCGGGTCCAAGACTGAAACTGTGGTTGACCGCATGGGAATCCAGTGACATAAACATTATACCATCTGCTGGTCCCAAGGACTCTTTTCTCTTTTAAGTTTATCTCTTTCATGAGCAATAGAGAGATAGCACCCACAATAGGTCTTGACAGCGTGGCCAACCCCCAGCCACAGCCAGCTTGGATCTTGGGCACACACATGACTTGCAAGCTCAGGAAGGTCTTGGAAAGGTTTTTGCCATAGGGCGCCTGCGCTCGCCGGAAAGACAGAAGGAAACAGAGACAGAAAGCGAGAAATTGCCCCCCCTATGGGGGGTGGCCACACCACAATCCCTTCTCCTCCATTCTCCTCTCGGGATCTTGGGCACGCACGCACACGTGCCCAGGGTGAGTTTAAGCCACTGGGTCTGGGACTCAAACCGCAATCGACTATGTGGGAGTCCAGTGACATAGCCGTTACGCCAACTACTGGTCCCTCTTTTATTTTTTAATTAAATAATTATTTTTTTAGATTTTCCCACAAATATTTACTTTACATATTAAACTTTTGCTCATACTCCATAGTTCTTGACAGTTAATAAACAACTTTCGAAATTTCAAAAAACTGAATTTTTTTTAGAGGTTTTTGCTGTAAGACACATGCACTTGCCAGAAAGACAGAGAGACAGAAAGCAAAAAAAATCACGCCCCGGGGGGATGGCCACGCCACAATCCCTTCTCCTCCACTCTTTTCTCGGGATCTTGGGCATGTACGCACACGTGCCCGGTGTGAGTTTAAGCCACTGGGTCCGGGACACGAACCGCAGTCGACTACGTAGGAGTCCAGCAACATAGCCATTATGCTAATTGCTGGTCCCCCAAAAAACTGAATTTTAAAGATAACTTTCAAAATATTTGTGACTCTATAACAACAGAGACAATATGGTTTTAAATATTTCTGAGAAAATATTTGCATGCCAACTACTCAGACTGTTGAAAAGCAAACACCCAGCACACAATTCACACATGAACCTTCCCAACTCAGCCCTGCCTACCAAGTATTCTGTGGTTTACCAGCTGCTAGCAAAGATCCATCTCTTTTTCTTCTTTCAAAGTCCTCCTCAAGGTGATCCTCTGGTTGTGGCTGCTCTTTTGCAATCTCTACTGATTACAATGCTGGATTAGAAAAGTCCAGGTAATTCTGTGGTACGAATTCTTTCATAGAGCTTCTCTAATCCTCTCTTCCAGGCAGAACTGTTTAAGGTGCCAGGCCATCTTTCCAAGAGCTTCTGTTGGCTTTCTTGAGATCCACCTTAGTTCCTTAGTTTTCTTGTCATATCTTCAGATATGACATTCCAGTCAAAGCCCTGGCAATAGTATTTCCCATTTCTGACATAAGGCAACAGATGTTATTGAACTTATGCAAATAACACTTCTGCCACAAAATAAGAATACTCACAAAAAATTTCCAATTCCAGAAGGTCAGGGAGAAAAATTTATGTTTCAATTTTTAAAAACAAACCAAAATTTTTTTAACAAATTGCTAAACCTATCAACAGCTCAAAAGAAAGCAAAATCCTTAAATCTGGAAAACAAAGCATAGTAAAAAAATCAGAGAGATTTAGTCAAAAGTCATTAAATTCTATTTCACCAGTTAAGTCTCATGTAATTAATCTCCCTTCTGTTGAATTTGCAGTGTTACTGTGGGCAGATCCTTCTATTTTAATCCTGGAAGTTAACACTCGACATTATTATTTATATTTCCGGACTTGTCCCTAAAATTAAGTTGGTCATTTTCTTGGTGGCTTTTTGATCTCTTATTTCTGTCTGTGTGTCTTTAGTTTTCCCAGTAAAGCACTCCCTTGAGAACTTAAAGAGCTGGTCTGGTGTTGGTAATTTCTTTCAGGTTTTGTTTTTCTGAGAATGTTTTTATTTTTTCTTCCCATATGAAGGATAATCTTGCCAAGTATAGTTTTCTTAATTGAAATTGCTTTTCACTTAACACTTTGAATATATTTTCCCATCCTTTTCCTTGCTCGCATTGTTTCCAAAGAGAGGTCTGATGTTAGCCTGATGAGATAACCTTTGTAAGTAATCTTACATTTCTCTCTTGCCAATTTTAGTATCTTGTCTTGGTCTGCAGTTTTGGCCAATTTGGCTATAATGTGCCTTGGAGAAGATCTTCTTGGGTTGATTCTGTTAGGGGTCCTTTGTATTTCTTGGGTCTGGATATTTCAATGCCTCTCTAGATTTGGAAGGTTTTCTTCCAGGATTTCATAAACTAGATTAGCACTGTCCTTACTAGTTTCTGCACCTTCTGGGATACTGATTATCCAGATGTTTGTGTGCTTAATGATATCTAGTATTTCTTGTATGTAATGTTCATTTTGGGTTATTTTCTGTCTTTTTGGTGATTTTTTTTCTAGGTCAGAGGTTTTGTCTTCAACATTCAAGAGTCAATCTTCTACATGGTCTAATCTGCTTTTAATACTTTCAAGGGAGGTTTTGATTTCCTGTATTACAACCTTTATCTCTAACAGCTCTCTTTGATTCTTTTTATGTTGTGTATTTCTTCTTTCAAATCATGGAAGAACTTTCTCACCTCCTGGAACTCATTGTCTCTTTTCTCTTGCACCCTCTGGAGTTCATTGTCTCTCATCTCTTGCATGTCGTTTAGTTTTGTCACTATGAATATTCTGGATTCTTTATCGGACGTTCCCATGAGTTACATTTTACTGTCTGTGTGGATGATGAAAGATTGTTCTTTTCTCTTGGGAGAGAGAGATTTTCTTGGTTTCTCATATTTCTTGTGCCTCTGCAGTGGTTTCTGGTCACCTATGGATTATAAGTTTCTTCCTTATTTCTTGGAGTTAATTCTAAGCATTCAGAAGTATGCAGGAAGAGGTGATCTGCAATCTCTCTGCAGTTCCGTGTCCCTGATGCTCATCAAGCAATCTGCCCTTTTGACTTTGGAACTGGATATTACAAAGCCCTCCCAATTTCCCAATTTCTAGGTGCACCTAGGCTGAACTGCAGGATTTCATCTGGGAATTCAGAGGCATGTGGAAGATGAGCCATGCTCTCTCTGCAGCTCCATACTTCTCCCTGCTCTGACTCTGCACACTCTCTCTTCTGAATTGTAGTCATCTGGTGGTGTACTCACTTTTGGCTAATTGGTTGGAGAAGGTTTCTGCAATGGTAAGTCGATGTGTTTCCCTTTACTGTAAGACACTTTTGTGACAATTTCTCTCCTCTACTGTGTTTTGCAACGTGGCATCCACGGAAAGGGATTTTGAGTTCAGATTTTATTTATTTATTTTATTTTATTTTTGAGAGGCAATTACACTAACTGCTGATCCCATTGAGTTCAGATTTTAAAAGAGAAGTTTCTTGGGACCAGGATTTGGCATAATGGCTATGTCGCTGGACTCCCATGTTGTTGACTGTACTTCAAGTTCTGGACCAAGTGGCTTAAACTCACACTGGGTGCGTGTGTGTGCGTGCCCAAGATCCCGAGAGGAGAATGGAGGAGAAAGGATTGCGGCATGGCCATCCCCCCGAGGGGTGATTTCTTGCTTTCTGTCTCTCTCTTTCTCTGTCTTTCTGGTGAGTGCATATGGCCAATAGCAAAAACCTCTTCCCTCAAAAAAAGTTTCTTCCTTCAGGCAGCAGATTCCATAAGGGTTGAGGATTTCTGTGATCCTAAAAGTATTCATATGCTTGACTACTGTGCACTAGGCCTATCTAGACAGTGTGTGGAGGCTGAACAGCAGTGAGAAGATAAGTAGAAAAAAAAAAGGAAAGGAAAGGAAAGGAAAACACAAAGGGGGAAAAAAGACAAAAACAACCAAAAAATGAAAAAAATATTTTTTAAAAAGCAAACAAATTACAAGATTTAAATGGCTTTTGAAATTAGCAAGAGAAAGGAGCAGTCAGAGGAGAGAAGTGTTTTAAAAATTAAAAAAAAAAAAAAAAAGGAAAGAAAAAATGTCAAGAGAGAAAGAGGCAGGGAGAAGACAGAGGTTGCCCTACCTGTCTGAGTTCTGGGAGTCTGGAAGATGGGGTCTAGAGTAGAGATACGGTCACCTTGGTTCCTGAACACAGCAAGACACACCTCAGACTTAAATGGCTTCTGTCTGAGTTTTGTGGGTCTGGAAGATGAGTCCCTCAGTGGGACTCTTAAAGGTAAATTTACTTTTTTTATTCTATCCGTGGGAACAATGATAAAAAAAAAAATGAGCTTTTCACATTAAATCAGTATTAAAGTGACAACTGTGGGCTCACTTTCTAACTTTGTTCTGCTGAATTTTTTACCATTCATACATGAAAACAAAATGTTCAGATAATATTTTTACATTCACTACTTTTAAAATGATTATTAAATTTACATTACACATACTTTAATTTTTTTAAATGCACTTATTTCTGTGTAAGTGAATGAGACAGACAGACAGACATAGAGAGCACTACCCCAAGCAGGGTATTGACCCTGGGGTCCACTCTCACCTTTTTTTTTTTTAAACCACCAGAGGGTACATATATGCTCACTGGAGAGAAACAGAGAGGCAGAGTTTTGCCAGAGTGACAAAGACAGTCTCACTGTAATTCCTTCTCCATTTCTTCATCCTCTCAGAATTTGGGACATTCACACACACATGATCTCATGTGTTTTTCAAGTTTCCAGGTCAGCATTTGAACCATGGTTGGTGTGTAGGATTCAGCTCCCTTAACCACCAAAATATAGGGCAGGCCCCACTCTCAGCTAGCCCTGGATCATGGCAAGTGTGTGCCTGGAATACACAGGGAGGTCTCCAGACCTGAATTAGAAACCTTCGAAGGGGGATTGTCTAACTAAGCATCATATTTTACCACTGCACCACTGTCTGGCCCCAGTTTTAATTTATTTTTTAAGTAATATTTTAGATTTTGAATTTGTGGAAGCCTGCAACATGACAAGTTTTGTTTGTTTGTTTGTTCTTTCTTTTTTTTTTTTTAATTGCTTCTCTCTAGGGCCAGACCTCACCATCTGCAGGGCCCAGGCCAGGGTACTAATGGAGCCCAGAGCCAAGGACTTCCCTCTATCTCCATGATGTGATGAGTGGAATCCTCTGAAGCGCAGGGCCCAGACAAGCTAACAGCAGATTTGTTAACAAAAGCTGGAACCACAACTTCAATTCAAGTCACATTTTTCTCTTTTTTAAATAAGACAGAGAGAAAAAGAGGGATGTTTCTGACACTCTCACCATGCCATGATCCTTCTGTCCTAGCCTCCCTGTTAGCTAGGGCCACAAGTATGCACCACTCCACCAGGTCCACTTTAGGCTGTGCTGGGAATTGTACCCATTTCCTCTGGAAACTCAAAAAAAAAAAAATCTAAGGATGCTCAAGTCCCTCTTTAAATAGCATAGTATTTGGACCAGCAGATGGCATTCTCTCTCTCTCTCTCTCTCTCTCTCTCTAGTGTATGCATGTGCCTTATAGCAAATTTAAAATAATAAATATATAAAGTGAAATAAATAATTACTTTTTAAAAAAAAAAAGTAGCATAGGGCCGGGACCATTGTGCATCCCCACCCCTACTCGTCTCTTGACTTCAGGTTGGTTCCTTGGGACTTTAAGATGAACTCACACACACCCCACCCCACCTGCAAACCAGTTCGAGTCAGCGAGCAGTTCTAGACACCAGGCTGCCTGAAGCTGGAGTCCCTTACAGCTGGAACCTGCTGCTCATCCTCTACCTTTTCCCCACTTGCCTTTGGACTCTCTGAATTTTAGTGTTTTGAATAGATTTGTTTTACTTTGCTCTTGAGGTGTTGCTTATCAGGTCAGTTGGAGGCTCACCACTCCTTAGAAACAGGGAGGACTTTGGGTCACCCAGGACCAGTGACAGCAATGCATGGTACTGGTTAGCAACAGGTAGGCAGAGCAAAAGAGAGATTGCCAATTTTCTAATCCTGCACACCTTTTAACACTCAGAGATACCTTGAATAAGTTGAAGGGAAGCATAGATCACTAGATGACTAGGAACAATCACAGAGACTTAAGAAATATGAACAGCCAACAAAATGACTCTACTCCG
>NW_006159504.1:3762701-3770143 GCF_000334495.1 Tupaia belangeri chinensis | reverse complement strand
TATTTACCCAAAAGACAGGAGAATGCTCAGTCAGAAAAGTGCTTGCACATCAATGTTTATTGCAGCATTATTCACGATCGCCAATACATGGAACCAACCCGAATGTCCACAAACTGATGGATGAATTGAAAAAGTGTGGCATATATATTCTATGGAATACTACTCAGCCATAAAAAACAAGACCCCGGCATTTGATAGAAAGTGGTCAGATATGGAGGATCTATTGCTGAGTGAAGTAAGCCAGGCTATGAAAGAAAGATATGGTATGTATCCACTTAATATATACCGACTATCCGCACTCTATGGTAGAGAGTGAAATATTGGAGGACATAAAAGCAGTGAAAGTACTTAACGAGAATAAGACAGTGTGGAATGGGACAGGAGAAGAGAAGAGGATAGAGAAAGATAGCAAGAGAATAAATACAGAGGCATGACATTAGTGGGACACAGATATGGTTTATTACCTATGGATGATGACGTGTATAGTATTCTCAACTGGGTTGGTCTGAGAAGTATTTCATGATGGGTAAAGTCTTTTTACAAGCAAAATGAGAAATAGTGATTGACTGGTTTAAAAAACTTGGAATAATAATAATGATTGGGAACAATGAAAAGATACTGGATGATGAAGTGAGGATTTTAATGTCTCTGTATTGACTGGCATTCCCTCTGAAAAAAGAAATGTAATACACTAAAGTTATATGCGATTCAATGTAATATAAATAAGATAATGATGATAATAAATACATTTTTAAAAAAGTAGCATAGTACTTGCATATAACCTACATGCATCCTCCATACACTTTCAATCCTCTCTAGATCACTTATACTACCTAATACAGTGCAAATGCTATACAAATAATTCTTGGGGCCAGCAAGTGGCATGGGGGTTAAGGGCGCTGAAATCCCACATGGCCGACCGTTGTTTGAGTCCGGGACCTGGCGGCTTGCTTTCTCACTCCCCCCTCCCCTCTCCCCCTTGCATACTCTGTCCTTCTCTGGTCAAATTAAAATAAATAAAGTTAAATAAAATAAAAGAATTCTTTAAAAAAATCATTCTTATACTGGATTTTTTACTTTGTATTATTTTTATTTTATTATTTTATTTTATTTTATTTTATTACTTGCAGGTAGGGCCAGAGAGCTCAAGCATTCATAAGAGAGAGAGAGAGAGAGAGAGAGAGAGAGAATAGAGGTTTTTGCGGGGCGTGGTCACATTACAATCCTTTTCTCCTCTATTCCATTTTTTTTTTTTAGAGGTTTTTGCTATAGGGCATGTGCACTCGCCAGACAGACAGAGAGAGACAGAGAGACAGAAAGCGAGAAATCACCCCCCAGAGGGGATGGTCACACCGCAATCCCTTCTCCTCCATTCTCCTCTCGGGATCTTGGGCATGCACGCACACGCGACCGGCGTGAGTTTTAAGCCACCAGGTCCGGGACGCAAACCGCGGTTGAGTACGTGGGAGTCCAGCGACATAGCCATTACGCCAACTGCAGGTTCCCTTTTCCTCTATTCTTCATCTTGTTGGGATTTGGGACACACAGAGACACATACCCTGTATGACTGCAAGCTGTTGGGCCAGGATTTAAACCATGTTCAGTCATGCGGGATGTGGCCTTTTGTGCATATCCCTTAATCACTGTGCTACACGGCCAGCCCTATTTTTTTTAATTGTTGTATTTTTTTTTCTGAATATTTTTTATCCACAGTTGAATATGCGGATGTGAAAGCCATGGATCCAAAGGGCCAACTGGTTGAGAAGATGTGAGAAGTGACAGGACCAGCCACGGTAGTACAGGTAGTAGCAGGGCTGCTGCAGGCTGCTAGAGACCATGTGGGAAGGCCCCAGGCTCACCCTGGGTCTGCTTCTACATGCCGGACGCGGGTGCGGCCATGACCCTTGCTGGCTGCAGGGCTGGGATGATTTGTGGCATGATGACCCAGTCAAGGGGACTTCTCTCTCTCTTTTTTTTTTCTCTCTTAGTAAATAAACAAAAATATAAACTTAAAAAAAATTATAGCCCCTGAGATAAAATAACCATCTTGTTGCCATGACTTGCTAGAGCCACAAATCTCTGGGTTTGATTATGCCTTGAAACACTCTGTTAACAGGGCCAGCCAGTAGCCTAGCAGTTAAGAGAGCTGGATACCCCAAGGTTAACCATAGTTCAAATCCCCAGCCCCTGTGGCTTGAAAAACACACTAGGTGTAAGTGTGTGCCTGCTCCAAACCCTGACAGGAGGGAGAGATGGAGAACAGATTGTAGAGTAACACAAGCCCATGGGGTTGTGGGTGCTACCTCTCTGTCCCCTCCCCCTGCCCTACTTCTCTGTCTCTTTCTGGTGAGCATGTGCATCCTATGATCATTAAAAACAAAAACCAAAAACTGGACCAGCCTGTGACATGGTTAAGGAGGCTGGATCCCACATGGCAGACAGCACAGTTCAAGTCCTGGACCCAGTGGCTTGAAAACCACAGTGGGAGCATGTGTGCGCATATCCAAAATCCAGGTAGAATGGGGGAGAAAGGAATGCTGTGTGGCCATCCCCCCGCGGGTGCTTTCTCACTTTCTGTGTATGTGTGTGTGCGTGTGTGTGTGTATGTGTGTGTGTGTGTGTGTGTGTGTGTGTGTGTGTGTGTCTGGTGAGCACAAGCATCCTCTAGCAAAAACAAAAACAGAACAAAACAGAAAACCCATTCTGTGGGTGAAAGCTACTATTAGTGATAAATTACTTTTATTATTAATGCCAGTTGGGTTAGATTTTTTTGCCTCTTACAACTGAAAGCACCCTAACCAAACACATAGAGTGGCATCAAGTCCCTCTCCACAAGACTGTGCCTATCAACAGTCGAAACCTAAAAATAGCTATCAAGAACAGCTTTACTTACTTCTGGTCACGGAGCAAAGAGTCCGAGAACTATCAATAGAAGCAACAACTTATTCTTGCGCTCCACTCCAATCTTTATCTTTTTCCTTTTGCTTCATTTTCTATTTGCTTATTTTGTTTGCAATGGAGCACGTGTACTCGCTGGCGAGGAACAGAGAGAAGGGGGGAAGCGAGAAATCACCACCCAGGGGATGTGGCCAAGGTGCCATCCCTTCTCTTCCATTCTCCCCTCAGGATTTTGGGTCTAGTACGCAAGCCGCATGGGATTCAGCCACCTTAACCACCACACGTCCTGCTGGCCCAACTCGTCTTCATTTTCCTTTGTTTTTTTCCCTGTGGATAAAAGGGCCCCAACATCTGTGGGGAAAAGTAATAGTGCTGGGTGGGTAACAGGCTAGAGGGAGAAGATGAACTGCACGGAGAGGGGAAGACGGGGATGTCTTCAAGACATAAACCATCCCTGCAATCGGAGTGTCAAGGGAGACCGCACAAACCCCTCCTCTCTTCTGGGCCCCTCCATTTTCTCACACATTGCATTTTATCAATGCCTAACACATCCGTAATTTGTTAAGAAAACATTTGCTAGGGACCAGCAGTTAGCGTAATGGCTATGTCGCTGAACTCTCACGTAGTAGAGTGTGGTTCACGTCCCGGACCCGGTGGCTTAAAACTCACACCGGGTGCATGTGCGTGCATGCCCAAGATCCTGAGAGGAGAATGGAGGAGAAGGGATTGCGGCGTGGCCATCCCCCTTGGGGGGTAATTTCTCGCTTTCTGTCTCTCTCTCAAAAAAAAAAAAAAAAAGTAAAGATTTGAAGCATTCATGTGCACAGGTCCTCAGCATGTTTTTTAAGTCCCTGGGATTTGAACCCCAGTTCACCATATAGATCACATTCCACTAACCACTAGGCCATGGGGCCAGCCCAGAGCTGTCTTTTTTTTTTTTTTCTCTTTTGAGAGTTTTTTTGCAATAGGGTACATGCACTCTCCAGAAAGACTTCCATGTAGTCAACTGTGGTTCGAATCCTGGACCTGGTAGCTTAAAACTCACACTGGGCGCATATGCGTTCATGCCCAAGATCCCAAGAGGAGAATGGAGGAGAAGGGATTGTGGCATGGCCATCCCCCCTGTCTTTCTGGCGAGCGTGTACGCCCTATAGCAAAAACCTCTACAGAAAAAAAAAAAGAATTTTGTGATTTTTCCTTTAGCAAATGAGTAAAGCTACAGGTATGTACACTGGAGTCATTTTGTCTTCTCATTTTTAAAAAAGAATTATTTATTGATTTAATTCAATGTGCTATGATTATGTTTTCATTTGACCAGAGAAAGAGAAAGGGAAAGCAAGAAAGCAAGCTGCCAGGTCCGGGACTTGAGCCACAGTTGTCTATTTGGGAATCAAGCGCCTTTAACCACCATGTCACCTGCCAGTCCCTTGTCTTTTCATTTTAACTTTTTAAAAAAAATTTATTTATTTACTGTAATTTCTGATTTATATGTAATCATTATACATCTCTGTATGATGCAGAATGGTTTTTGTAAGTATGCATACAGTATATAATAAAGAAATCAAGTATATAAGTATACTCACACCTTCCAAATATAACGTTATGTTGTACACATTCAAAATTCACAGGGGCCAGCAGGTGGTATTATGGTTAAGGACACTGGACTTTCAAATGGCCAACCGGGGTTCAAGTTCCAGACCTGGTGACTTGCTTTCTCACTTTCCATCGCTCTCTCTTTCACTCTATCCCTCTCTAGTCAAAGTAAACAAACAAACAAACAAAAAAAAAAAATATATATATATAGATAGATAGATAGATAGATAGATAGATAGATAGATATATACACACAGGACCAGCAGGTGGCATGGTGACTAAGGCACTGGACACTCCCACATAACTGACCATGGTTCAAGTCCAAGACCTGGTGGCTCTCTTTCTCACTTTCCCTCTCTCTCTCTCTCTCTCTCTCTGTGTGTGTGTGTGTGTGTCTCTCACTGGTCAAGTTAAAATGAATAAATAAATAAATAATTTTTTAAAAAATTTACATACATACATATATACAAAAATGGATAAAGTTAAATAAGTAATTCCTTTTAAAATTTACTAATTCTTTTGGAAGTGTATATCAAATTGTCAATGATGTTCTTTACCATGAAATACAATTTTAAAGAAAAATAAAGTAACAAGCAGACAAAAAAATTCCTATAAATTAGTAAGGATGAATTTTTTAAAAGAAAGATCATCTTAACATAGCCAATGAGAAAATAATTTGTAATTTCCATGTACGGGACTGTGGGAGATAAGAATTTATAATCCAGGGACCCGCAGATGGCATAATGGCTACGTTGCTGGACTCCCATGTAGTCGACTGCAGTTGGAGTCCTGGACCTGGTGGCTTAAACTCATGCCGGGCACATGTGCGTGCGTGCCCAAGATCCCAAGAGGAGACTGGAAGAGAAGGGATTGTGATGTGGCCATCCTTTCTGGGGGTTGATTTCTTGCTTTCCGTCTCTCCGTGTCTCTCTGTCTTTCTGGAGAGCGCATGCACCCTATAGCAAAAACCTCTCAAAAAAAAATTATAATCTAAAAAAATTTGTTAGGAATCATCAGTCAGGTTAGAGATGTATGTAACAAGAGCTCATTAAGAAGAGAAAGAAAAATGACTGGTGAATAGGTACTTAAACCTGCTTGTGTGTAAAATAGTTGAATTTGAATTTTTAACAAGCAAACATTTTTACTTTCAAAGCTCTCATTTGTTGTTTGTTTTTGTTTTTGTTTTGATAGAGTTTTGCTATAGGGCACATGTGCTTGACAGAAAGACAGAGAGAGAGAACCAGCAGTTAGCGTAATGGCTATGTCGCTGGACTCCCACGTAGTCGACTGCGGTTCGCGTCCCGGACCCGGTGGCTTAAAACTCATGCCAGACGCATGTGCATGCATGCCCAAGATCCCGAAAGGAGAATGGAGGAGAAGGGATTGCGGCGTGACCATCCCCCCTGGGGGGTGATTTCTCACTTTCTGTCTCTATGTCTCTCTATGTCTCTCTCTGTCTGTCTGGCGAGCACACGTGCCCTATAGCAAAAATCTCTCCAAAAAAAAGATCTCTTCTCAGAGAGCGAGAAGTGTCCCCCCCGCCGAGGGGATGGCCACACCACAATCTCTTCTCTATTCTCCTCTCAGGATTTGGGCACACATGCACACACACCCAGCATGAATTTCAAGCTGCCAGGTCCTGGGACTCAAACCATAATTGATCAGGTGGGAGTCCAGCACTTTAACCACTATGCCACCTGTTGGCTCCTGTTTTTATTTTTTTAATCATATTTATGGTTTACTGGAAAACACAATAGTTGGGACATTCATGCTTAACACTCTTGTTAAGTCAAGAGAGAAAATGGGTAGCGTTGTTAAGAAGGTATGCAAAAAAGTTAACAGTAAACTCCTTAGCTGCTCTGAGAAACTAAAGATGAGAAATATGTACTTCTGTGATAAGGTGGCTTCCGTCTTTATAGCGATCATCATTCAGTGAATGCTCTAAAAAACTGCTGTTGTTTTGTATCACTGAAAACTGGTTTCAAAGTACACTTCTGCTTAACAAACTGAGGAATTCATAGATATACATTCTAAAATATTTAGTCTATGGATGTCTGTCAATGAGGTATGTTTCTTGTAAGCAACATACAGAGGGCTCCAGGTTTTATCATCTGTTCAGTCACTCTGTGCCTTTTAGTTGGGGAATTTAATCCATGGACATTCAGTGTTATTATCAATATGTACAAATGTGTCCCTGTCATTTTGTTCCTCTTTTTAAAAACTTTCTAATTGTTTTGAATTCTCTTATCTTTTGTTTTTCCCGAAACATTTTTTAATTAATAAATGTACATTCATCCCCTAATCATCATTACAGCATACAAAAAGTGGTTTCCCAACCAGAATATACTGTATAGTAGCTTAATCATGTATGTTATTATCAATAATTTTCCATTTCTATTTCACATATATATATATGTGTGTGTGTGTAAATATTTATATTTACCCCTATGTCTGACCCTCTGCCCTTTCCCACCCTCTTCTCACACTATCTCTGGTGTCTACAGTTGTATTCCATTCCCCCCCACACACACTTTTTATTGATCACATAATTTCTTAAATAATCTATTTTCAATAGCAAGTTCAGCTGGTAATTGCAAGAAAAGAAGTTTTGAATTAGTAAGGAAATTTGTTTAAAATGTAAAGCCTGGAAACAGGTGAGTATTCTGTTCAAATAGTAGGTACATGAACCTATTGACAGCTCAAGACAGTACAAAAACTCTTAAACCGAACAACAAAACCTAAAAGAAAAGCAGCAATGTTTTAGTTAAAAGTCACAGAATGCTATTTCACCAGTTCAGTCTCATGTACTTTATCTTCTATTGTGGTTCGATCTTCCTGATTGAATTCTGGGCTATAATATTCAACTCCAGATTTGTCCCTATGATTAGATTGGCCATTTTCTTAGTTTTTGAACTCTTATTTCCGTGTGACTACATTTAATTTTCCTGACA
>NW_006159504.1:3753803-3762116 GCF_000334495.1 Tupaia belangeri chinensis | reverse complement strand
TCTTCTACATCTGAGATTCTATTTTCTGTATGATCTAGTCTGCTTTTAATACTTTCAAGGGAGATTTTGACTTCCTGTATTATAGCCTTCATCTCTAACAGTTCCATTTGATTCTTTTGTAAAGTGTGTAATTCCTCTTTTAGATCTTGCATGAATTTTCCCACCTCCCAGAACTCATCAGCTCTTTTTCCCTTTCTCTTCTGCAGTTCATTGTCTCTTTTCTCTTCCATCTCTGTTAGCTTTGCCATTATGAATGTTCTAAATTCTTTATCAAACATTTCCATGGTTTCCATTGAACTGTCTGTGGATGAAGAGGAGTTATTCTTTTCCCTTGGAGGAGAGGTATTTTCTTGCTTTCCCATACTTCTTGTGGTCATGCGGTGATTTCTAGTCATCTGATGGATGGTGTGTTTCTTCCCAAACTTGAAGTTCAATCTGAGTGTCCAGGAGCGTGCAGAAAAGGAAACAGAGAGAAACTAGAAAAAAATTAAAAACAAATATTAGAAAACCATGCAGTGCAAAATCACTAGTTCTCAGTAGCCATGAAAAAGTCTTCTGAGGCTTGCTCCCTTGCCTCTCCTGGGTTGGGAAAGGGAGAGGGGATTATTAACAAGATAAAGGGAAAGGAGGGGCTGAAAGCCAAGAAACTATTTTGCCTTAAAAAAATTGTAAAGGAAAAATTACAAAAAAATTTTAAAGGAAAAATTACAAAAAAAAAAAAAGAGAAGACAGAGACAGAGGTAGAGAGAGACAAAGACAGACAGAGACAGGAGGCTTGAAAGTCTGCCTACCATGTGAGTTTGTGGGCTGGAGGCTGAATCATCAGAGGAAAATTTTCATTTCTCCTATTCCACTGAAATCACTAGTTCTCAGTAGCCATGAATGTATCTTCTCTGAATTCTCTTACCTTTTTTTTAAATCTCCCTAGGTTTTCTAGTATTCCTAGGTTTCTCTTAAGTATTTTCTGAAGAACTGGTCTAGTTTTGGTGAATTCTTTCAGCTTTTGTTTATCTGGAAGTGATTTTCATTTTTCTTCCCATTTGATAGATAATCTTGCTGGGTATAGTACTCATAGCTATAATTCTTTTTCTTGCAGAGTTTTAAGTATGTCTTCCCATCCTTTTCTTGCCTGCATTGTTTCAGTTGAGTGGTCTACCATTAATCTAATGGGATAAATTTTGTAAGTAACTTGGCATTTCTCTCTTACAATTTGTAGAATATTATCTTTGTCTTTGATATTTACCCAATTTGGCTATGATGTGCCTTGGAGAAGATTTCTTATGTTAAATCCATCTGGGGTCCTTTGTATTTTTCTAGATTTGTTTGGAAGTCTGTACGTCACTCTCAGTTTGGAAACTTTACAGCTAATATATTATGAAAGAGATTTTTAATGGTTATTCTTCCATTCTTTTTGTTTGCTTGGACTAAATTGGAAGTTTTTTCTTCAAGGTTAGAGATTCTTTCTCCTACACTTTTTTTTCTACACGACTCTTTCTTCTGTTTTCAATACTTTCAAGGGAGGTTTTGCTTTCCTACATCATATTCTTTGTCTCCAGAAGTTCTGTTGGATTCTATTTTAGGATGTCTATCTCTTCATAGAGCTCCTCCTTCAAGTCATGGAAGGATTTTCTCATCTCCTGGAATTGGTTGTCTGTTTTCTCTTGTACCTCATTGAGTTTTGTTATGACAAATATTCTTAACTCTTTTCTTGACATTTCTGTGATCTCTTGTGTTTTATCCATTGTCGATGAGAAGTTATTATGTTCCTTAGGGAATTGGAAAGAGATATTTCCTGGTTTTCTCCCATTTCTTGGGACTGTGCTTTGATTTAGTCATCTGATGATATGCTCACTTCTCCCTACTTCACTGGAGTATGTTTCTGTAGCTGTGTGTTCATGTGCTTCTCTGTGATGTGAGTTAGCTCTTTGTCAGTCTCCCTCCTCTGCCAGGGCTCTGAGTATAGAGTCACAGTGGGAGTTTGGAGTTCATACATTCAGACAGGAGTTTCTCTCCTTTTACTGATGGGAGGGATGTTGTAAAGAGAGAGGGGCTTCTCTAAAGCTCCACTGTATTCAGGTGTTCAGTTCTTGGACACCCAAACCTCTTGGCTGGAAGCTAAGCTGTGCCAGTAAATCCTTAGGTGGTGGTCCAGTCGTGTGCTGCTGCCCCCTGCAGGCTGGGGGAGGGGGAGGGGTGTCTCTGGCGATCAACAGAGGCTAGGCGGCCTTTGCTTCCCTGTTGCTCCTTCCATCTCTGGGGCTGCAGGAACCAGTGTGGTTTTGTTTTTACTTTATTTAAATGTTTATTTTATTTCGTTTCTTCCATGAGAAAGAGAGAGGCAGGGAGAGAGAGGAAAAGAGAGACAGACACTCTTGTCAGGTTCTTCCTGCCACGATGCGACCCCAGCCTCAGTCAGAACTGGACCACAGACACTGGGTGCTTGGACATGAACTCAGTGCCTTCCCGTGCAAGTCCAGCACTGCGGAGCACTGCATTACCACCATTGCCAGCCCTCATGCTCCTGTTTTTAATTCTAAAATCCTCTCGGATCACATTGTTTGATCATAAAGGAATGTTGATATTGGGCTTGGGGACAAAGATGGTAATTTGGTCATTCAATGTCTTTGACACCGAGTTCACTAAAATGGAAATAACAATACCAGCCTCATATGCTAATCATGAGGATAAATGAAGAGATGGTGCAGTGGTTAAAAATTCTGGAGTCATGGGAACCAGCAGTTAGCGTAATGGCTATGTCGCTGGACTCCCACGTAGTCGACCATGGTTCGCGTCCTGGACCCAGTGGCTTAAAACTCATGCCGGGCGCGTGTGCATGCGTGCCCAGGATCCCGAGAGGAGAATGGAGGAGAAGGGATTGCGGCGTGACCATCCCCCCTGGGGGGGGGGATTTCTCGCTTTCTGTCTCTATGTCTCTCTCTGTCTGGCGAGCGCACGCGCCCTACAGTGAAAATCTCTCAAAAAAAAAAAAAATTCTGGAGACATCTCCATGAAATTCCTTTGCTTCAGCAGTGAAATGGACGTGAGCACAAGGATGCTGTAGCCTTAATGCACTTACACTGTTCCAGACACTCTTGTGTCAAAACATAAAGACTCTAATGAGGTTATTGATGATAAGGATGCTGTAGTGTCATGAAAGGGCTAAGAAAATACAGCTTATTATTCCTGTTACTTCCAAACCCACTTTTTAAGAATTGGGACTCGGGGATAAGCAGTTAGCATAATGGCTATGTCGCTGGACTCCCATGTAGTCAACCGCAGTTCGAGTTCCGGACCTGGTGGCTTAAACTCACGCCGGGTGCACGTGCGTGTGTGCCCAGGATCCCAAGAGGAGAATGAAGGAGAAGGGATTGTGGCGTGGCCCTTCCCCCTGGGGGGTGGTGGTGGTGGTTGATTTCTTGCTTTCTGTCTCTCTATCTCTCTCTAGCTTTCTGGTGAAGCGCACGTGCCCTATACCAAAAACCTCTCAAAAAAATAAAAGAATTGGAACCCCAGGACCAGCAGATGGCATAATGGTTACGTTGCTGGACTCCCAAGTTGTCAACCACAATTCGAGTCCTGGACCTGGCAGCTTAAACTCACACTAGACACGTGTGTGCATGCCCAAAATCCCAAGAGGAGAATGGAGGGGAAGGAATTGCAGCACGGCCATCCCCTCTTGGGGGAGGGTGATTTCTTGTTTTCTGTCTCTCTGTGTCTCTCTCTATCTCTTTGGACACAGAATCTCTCTTTAAAAAAAAAAAATTAGGACTCTGGGGGCCAGCAGGTGGCATGGTGAGTTAAGGTACCAGATTCCTATATGGACAACCATGGTTTGAGTCCCGGATTTGAGAGCTTGAAACTCTTGCTGAGTGCGTGTGCATGTGTGCCCAAAATCCCAGGAGGAGAATGTAGAAAAGGGGATTATAGCATGGCCATCCCGCTGGGAGGTGATTTCTCACTTTCCCTCTGTCTATCTCTCTCTGTCTCTCTGGCAAGTGAATGTACCCTATGGCTAAAACCTTTAAAAAAGAAAGAGCGGGGACTCCACGTGGAGCCCACATTAAAGGCAGTCACGGGCGCCTCCGTTGGAGGTGTCTGCCTCCTCTGGCCCCTGAGGAGACCTGCCCTCAGCTCTGTTCGGCAACTTGGGTGGAGAGTTCCCAGGGATGGTCACCCCACCAGGCCCTCGAGTAGAAGTGCAAAGGCAGAGCCATCAGATGTGCTACTGCCTTTTAGTTTCACTACCGGAAAAGCCTGCCTGGTGGCAAGATCGCATTTGCTATGCTTGCCGCCCTGGAGTCTGGTTAGCCTTGTAAGCAGGTGTTTTTTTATTCAAAACATGTTGTGGCCCACTTGAAGCTGTCATGAAACAAGCAGCCACTGCCACTGGGAGACCCAACAGTTTCAGACTCATTGTGGCCTAAGTCATTCTCTAGAAATAAGGGGAAGGCTTCAAAAAGTTCATGGAAATGTGGTTGAAGTATTTAGATATCTAAAAATAGGGAAATCTGTAATCTGTGTGTAGTTTCCCTTTTCTTTCTTTTTTCTTTTTTTCTTTCTTTCTTTTTCTTTTTTCTTTTTTTTTTTTCCTTTCAGAAACTAAATCTAGCTATGTTATCCAGGCTGGGCTCAAACTCACCACCCTTCTGCCTCAGCCTCTTTTCAGTTACTGGGATGGTAGTTTTCTCTTAGTAGGCATTTCCCATGACTTTATGAAGAGTCCATGTACTCAGAATGAGAAACTTCCCCCACCTAATATGCCTCATCTTACTTAACTGTCCTTCAATTACTTGTAACTAACCAGCAGATAGTGGTGAGTATGCCCCAGAGTCCAGTCCCCTTTCTCCAGTCCTCCAGCCCTTTGGATCCCAGGCTCTCACGCATGTGCCTGGCATGTTCCAGGCTGACTGGGCCAGGGATTCAAACTGCGGTGGCCCTGGGAAATGCAGCCTCTCTTGAGCACACATTACCTCTGTTCACAGAGCTGGCCCCGATTTCAGAATTTTGTATCTGGGCTGCTTAAACTGTACTAGTGCCCAGTTTAGTCAATACAAGCTATGACCCTTGTCCAAAGCTACCACGCAGCTAGGGGACCCACCTCTGAGAAGAGGTTCTGCACACCAAGCTGTTTCTCTCCTTGCTCTCAGCTTAGCACTTAGTGTCCACACTTGTTGTTACCACGGCTACTCAGAGTCAAAAGCCTCCACAGGCCCAGCTGCAGTGGTGCAGGTGGTGGGCATGGCTGCATGATACTGGACCGGATAGGAGCCCTCAAGTACCAGCTCTCAAAAGAGAAAAAAAAAAAAAAGAAGAAGAAGAAGAAGAGAGAAAGAAAAAAAAAAAAGAGAGAGGAAGGAAAGGAAGAGAAAAAAGAACAGAAAAAATTCACTTTCCCAATCTTCAAAGCCTCTTTATTCCAAAAAAATAATGAGAGAGGAAAGATAAAAACAGTTAAGTTGCAATAGAAGTATCACTTTTTACAAAAGCTTTTTTGAACTTTAAAATTTTATTTTAATATTTGATGTGATATCCAATAGAGAAAAATAAGCCAGGAGTTGTACAAAACCTATTTTACTAGAACACAGCAAATATTTAAATAGCACTTATTTGATCCAGCTTAGCTGTCATAGGTGGTACTGAGTCGGACTGCAGTGCTGGAAGCCATGTGACCAACCACCAGTTGGAATCCCCGTATTGGTCTAGCTGAAGCCCGCCAGGCAAGCATGCATCTGTCCAAGATCCCTGGGAGCTGGAAGGCTAGGGGAGGGGGATCTTGGCATGACGGATCCTGCTGGGAGTGCTTCTCTGTCTCACATGTGTGCACACTCTCTCATGAATAATACATAAATAATGTGAAAATAAGTCGATAAATAATACTAACATGCAGACAGCCTATCACTGAGAGAACCAAAGAAGGATTTGTGTGTTTGGATCGAAGTATCTTCACAAGTGCCTCTGTAGCCCTTCGGGGGCTCTCCTGACAGCATCTAAACCCCGTTCTACAACATGATTTGGGAACTATTACAGGCTGAGTGTGTCTCACCCAAAATTCCCATGTTGAAGTCCTGGAAGTCCAAATCTCCATTCCTTAGAAAGTGACTTATTTGGAAATAGGGTCTACAAAGAGGTAATGAAGTTAAAATGAGGGTCCAAAAAAAAAAAAAAAAAAAAAGAAGAAGAAGAAGAAGAGAGAAAGAAAAAAAAAAAAGAGAGAGGAAGGAAAGGAAGAGAAAAAAGAACAGAAAAAATTCACTTTCCCAATCTTCAAAGCCTCTTTATTCCAAAAAAATAATGAGAGAGGAAAGATAAAAACAGTTAAGTTGCAATAGAAGTATCACTTTTTACAAAAGCTTTTTTGAACTTTAAAATTTTATTTTAATATTTGATGTGATATCCAATAGAGAAAAATAAGCCAGGAGTTGTACAAAACCTATTTTACTAGAACACAGCAAATATTTAAATAGCACTTATTTGATCCAGCTTAGCTGTCATAGGTGGTACTGAGTCGGACTGCAGTGCTGGAAGCCATGTGACCAACCACCAGTTGGAATCCCCGTATTGGTCTAGCTGAAGCCCGCCAGGCAAGCATGCATCTGTCCAAGATCCCTGGGAGCTGGAAGGCTAGGGGAGGGGGATCTTGGCATGACGGATCCTGCTGGGAGTGCTTCTCTGTCTCACATGTGTGCACACTCTCTCATGAATAATACATAAATAATGTGAAAATAAGTCGATAAATAATACTAACATGCAGACAGCCTATCACTGAGAGAACCAAAGAAGGATTTGTGTGTTTGGATCGAAGTATCTTCACAAGTGCCTCTGTAGCCCTTCGGGGGCTCTCCTGACAGCATCTAAACCCCGTTCTACAACATGATTTGGGAACTATTACAGGCTGAGTGTGTCTCACCCAAAATTCCCATGTTGAAGTCCTGGAAGTCCAAATCTCCATTCCTTAGAAAGTGACTTATTTGGAAATAGGGTCTACAAAGAGGTAATGAAGTTAAAATGAGGTCATCAGGGTGGGCCCTAATCCAGTGTGACGGTTGTCAGCATAAGGACATGAGGACAGACACACCCAGGTGGAGGGCACGTGAAGACCCAGGGGAAGATGGCCATCTACGAGCCAAGAAGAAAAGCACAGTAGGAACCAGCCCTGCTCACGCCTTGGCCTCAGCGTTCCGGCCTCCAGAGCCGTGAGAAAGCTCGTTTCTGCTGTTTGAACTATCAGTCGTGGTACTTCCAGGGCAGCCCTGGCGAGCTGGCGCAGTAGCGCATGGATCACTAGGGAGAGGGTGTATCCATTCTGTTTTAGAAGTTTGGCCTGAGCACCACTGAAAAATGAGTCGTGTGTTTTCTCATTTTCTCCCAACTTGATAGTGGGGTTTCCAAGGGCATTCCAGCCTCGATATTTAACTAGCTCTGTGTCCTACAGAGAATTTGCTAGATTTTTATAAATTTGATTTAATCACAAAATGTGTAACTTAAGTCTATGAAAAAGAAGAAGTGAGAACAGAGAGGGGAAAGTTGGTTTGAGGTAGACATTGCCATTTGTATGTGAGGGATGGCTTTAGTTTACAGCTAAAGATTAAAATGGTGCCTTAAAAGTTACCACGGGATTTTCATGGATTAATCCCATTTGCTGAACAAACTGCGAAAGAAATGCAGTGGCCCTTGGCCACACGTTGCAGACAAGAAAACCGAGTTCAGAGCTGTCACAGTTCTCATGAGGTCACGCAGGACCTGGGAGACCCAGAACTCAAACGTAGGCTGATTCCCCGGAGGGGTCCAAATTCTTCTTGCTAAACCGCATCCACTGAGCTCACCCACGCCCTCCATAAAAGCCACCCCACAGAGGATTTAAAAATCTCGTCTTCCCCGACTGAGCCCTTTGTAACATCAGGCTGGCACCGGAGGCGAGACTCTGCAACTGGGAAAAAAAGAAAAGGAAAGGAAGAGGAAAAGATGCATGTATCAGTTCAGATAAGGAATTTAAGCTCTGGTGCTGGCACTGTGCACTTACTGCAAGTTCTCGAAGGGCTCTCGGGGCAGTTTTTCTTTTTCCATTTGCGGTTTTCCGGCCACAGCCAGGGAGGCAGTGCACTTAGTTAAGTTGAAGCATTCTCACTTCTCTTTTCCCTGGGCTTCCTCCCAGGCTGGCTGGCTGACAGCTGGCCTGTTTGCCCTAGACCTGATAAGGCACTCCGGCCTGGAGGAAGGTTTGTTAGGCTGTTCCCTCACCAGGAGTCCTGAGGGCACCCAGTCCAGCTCTCCTGGGTCTTGTCCAGCCCGTCTTTCATGTTAAAGTTCTCTTTC
>NW_006159504.1:3753317-3753766 GCF_000334495.1 Tupaia belangeri chinensis | reverse complement strand
TCCCTAAACAGATAATGGTAATAGTTGCTAAACATGTACTGCAAGGAAGGACTTGTATGCAAAAAAGAGAGGTTTTCTTCTCCTAATAGTTAACCATTTAGGAAAATATCAATACATTAAAACGAGGTGTCTGCCTTGGGCTTTAGAATAAGCCTCATAAAGCACCAGAAGACATAGCGGGGACCCACTCCCTGATCAGAGGTGATACAGGCTGAAACCGAGCACCAAGGAGACCGACAGCGCTCTAACCTGGATGAGGATAACTTCAATGCTTTTAGGGTTTTTTTCTCTTTATTTATTTATTTATTTATTTTTGGAGAGGTTTTTGCTATAGGGCATGCACGCTCACCAGAAAGAGAGAGACAGAGAGACAGAAAGTGAGAAATTCCCCCCCAAAGGGGGATGGCCACACCGCAATCCCTTCTCCTCCCCTCTCCTCTCGGGATCTT
>NW_006159504.1:3750106-3752483 GCF_000334495.1 Tupaia belangeri chinensis | reverse complement strand
GCCACGCTGCCATCCCTTCTCCATTCTCCTCTTGGGATCTTGGGCATGCACACACATGCGCCCGGCGTGAGTTTAAGCCACCGGGTTCAGTACTTGAACTGTGGTCAACTACATGGGAGTTCAGCGACATAGCCATTACGTCAACTGCTGGTCCCTATTTATTTATTTATTTACTTTTATTATTATTTTTAAAATTTACTATAGGGCACATGTGCTCACCAGAGAGAGAGAGAAAAAGGGAAAGTAAAAAAGTAAGCCACCAGTTCCAGGACTTGAACCATTGTCAGCCCTGTGGGAGTTCAGCACCTTAACCATCATGCCACCTGCTGGCCCTGGGCGTGGTATTTTGTAGCATCAGTGCAAACTTCACATGTGTACACAGATCTAAATAAAAATATAACAGTGTGTGCATGTGTATGTGTGTGTTTGAAGGTTTTTACCATAGGGCACACGTGCTCTCTGGAGAGAGATAGGGAAGGAAAGTGCGAAGCCGCTGCCGCCGAGGGAGAATAGCAGTGCCCCAAATCCCTTCTTTTTCATGCTCCTCCTGACGTGATTTTCAAGCCATCAGGTCGGGGACTTGAACCGTAGTTAGCCACGTGGGATTCCAGTGCCTTGACCACCATGCCACCTGCCAGCCCCCAGGAGTGTTTATTTGTTGTTGTTTTTAGAGCTTTTTCTATAAGACTTGTGAGCTTGCTGGAGAGGCAGAGAGATGGAGAGACAGAAAGTGAGAAACCACTTCTCTGAGGGGATGGCCATGTTGAAATCCCGTCTCCTCCACCCTCTCAGTATTTGGGGCACGCACTCGCAGGCAAGCCTGGTGGACTCCACTGTACAGCGCCCGACCACTACACCACCTGCTACCCCTCCCAGCAGCGGGTTTTTATTTGGGGCACGCACTCGCAGGCAGGCCTAGTGGACTCCACTGTACAGCACCCGACCACCTGCTACCCCTCCCAGCAGCGGGTTTTGATGCAGGATCATTACAGTTCGTGCTCTTAGTCTCAGACCTCAGGCTGAGCTGTGAGGAGTCCAGGGCCCCGAAAGACACGGCGGAGGGAGACAAGGACTCCAGCCCGCTCAGACCTTCTCTTGAGAAGCCTCTGATAACTTGGAGGGAGAAGGTGGAGACGCCCGCTGATCAGGTGGGTTTCTGAATGCCTTTTGTGTGGCATCAGGGTTAGGGTGCCTCCCAGCATCTGGCAAACCCAGAATGACTTCACAGGGAACCCCCAATAGGGTGTGACAGCGTCCTGGTTACCCCTTCAAGCTCAGCAGGTGATTCGCTGAACAAAGCTTTGTTCTCCGGACTGTGAACTCTGGGGCGTTCTGCAACCAAAGATAAGGGAAGCGCTTTGCACCAGAGGAAACTTCTCCAGTGGAGGGCAGGCAGGGCGTTGCCCGACCTGTGGTCTTCCTGGCGGAAGCTCCCTGACTCAGGTCCCAGTGCAGCAGCCAAAGGGCAGGTTCCGATCAGCCCCTCTCGCTGCCCTGGGGCCGCCGAAGAGCTGCCCAGCGCCAACTGCGCTCTCTGACCTGTGCTCTGGTCCCAGCGCCTGCTCCCCGGGCGCTCTCGAAATAACCACTTAACGCGGGGACGTTTTTCAAACACCTGGCCTGCAGTGCAGTTTACACGAAAGGGATGTTCTTTCCCAACAGGATTAGAGTGTCATTGTTTCATTTTGTACACCTTAAATTGTCTATAATGCTATTCAGTTGCCAGGGGTGGATTAAAAGCTTTGCCCAAATGGATTGATTAGTGTAATTATTTCCTTTATTGCTGTGAGGATGATCCTAGCTGTTTTGTAATTGTGAGGCCACCGGGATCCATTCCTGCGGGATGGGCTGGAGAGCTCCCAGGGCGAGGCCCTGCTAACTGGGCATCGCTGACCTACCCTTTTGTTTCCAGTGGTTTTCCACCGCTCTGAGCTGGCACGCGGAGCAGCTGGGCATGCGGCTGCTGCAGGCTTTGCCTGGTAGACAGGCCTGATGCCTCTGTATGTATCTCTACCTTCCACCTGTAATTTGTTAAAGAATGTTTTTTGAATCAATAAAATGTGGAAAAAAATAAAAAAAGAAAAACACCAAAGGAGAAATAAATAAATAAAAAGAACTATTTACATAAAAAAAAAACCTTTCATGTAAGTCAAATAAAGCAAGCTTTCTATTTCAATTATCAAAAAACATGTACATGGGACCAGCAGTTAGCATAATGGCTATGTCGCTGGACTCCCACGTAGTCGACCGCGGTTCGCGTCCCGGACCTGGTGGCTTAAAACTCATGGCGGGCGCGTGTGCGTGCGTGCCCAAGATCCCGAGAGGAGAATGGAGGAGAAGGGATTGCGGCGTGACCATCCCCCCTGGGGGGTGATTT
>NW_006159504.1:3727636-3749498 GCF_000334495.1 Tupaia belangeri chinensis | reverse complement strand
CCCGCCTCAATCCCTTCTCCTCCATTCTCCTCTTGGGATCTTGGGCATGCACACACACGCGCCTGGCGTGAGTTTTAAGCCACTGCGTCCGGGACGTGAACCGTGGTCAATTACATGGGAGTCTGGCCAGGACACAAACCACGGTCAACTATGTGGGTGTCCAGCGACGTAGCCATTACGCTAACTGCTGGTCCCCTCAGTGTGTTTTTCAAGGCTCTGTAACTAGTTCTCCAGACTGCCGTCGGCCATGTGGGATCCAGCCGCTTTAACCACCACCACCTACTGGCCCTCCTTACCTTTCGCTCACTACCATGTCTTTCTGTCTCTTCTCCTCTGTCTGTCTGTTTCGGCCCCCAACTATCTGAGCCCCCGGGAGGGCACTGGCTCTGCCACACCCAGCTGCAACAGAAAACACTGGAAGAGCTGGGCGTGCACAGGGGCAGCAAGTCCCAAAGAGGGTCCGGATCCCTGTGCAGCTCAGACTCTCCTCCCTCACTCTTCAATCCACTGAAGCTGCTTCTCTCTACATCTAAGAACTTCTTCGAGGAGGTCCCACAAATTAACTGCACATAGCCTGATATTTATAAAGCAAAGAGGAGGGAAACCAAAGGAACTGCTTAAAGAAAATACAGCACCCCTCCCCCCAAAAAAAAACAGGTTTCTGATAGTGCAGAAGACACTCCCTCTGCTTCTAGAGGAGGAGCCCAAGGGCCCAGGAACCACTACCCTGATTTCTTGGAGAGTCTGTCCTGCTGCATTGTCCAGAGAGCAACCCCAGGCACACATGCCTATGGGACCCTGGAAGTGTGACCAGTTTAGGTAGAAAATGTGCAGGGCAGATGGTGTGGTGGTTAAGGGAACTGGACTCCCCCATGGCCAACTGTAGTTCGAGTCCTGGACCTGGCGGCTTGCTTTCTCACTTTCTCTCTCTCTCACACACACACTCTGTCCCTCTCTGATCAAATTAAAATAAATGAATAAGTAAAGTTAAATAAAATAATTCTTAAAAAAATAAAAGATAGGAAACACACACCCGACTTTCAAGACTTAGGTCAGCCTAGGACCAGCAGTTAGTGTAATGGCTATGTTGCTGGACTCCCATGTAGTTGACTGCTGTTCAAGTCCTGCAACTGGTGGCTTAAACTCATGCCCGGCGCATGTGCGTGCGTGCCCAAGATCCGGAGAGGAGAATGGAGGAGAAGGGATTGTGGCGTAGCCATCCCCCCTGGGGGATGATTTCTGTCTCTCTGTCTCTTTCTGTCTGTCTGGCGAGTGCACGCACCCTTACAGCAGAAACCTCTCAAAAAAAAAAAAAAAAAGAAGACTTAGGTCAGCCTCTTGGCGTTGCATTTTTCGCAGTACCACTGCCTAGCTCCCTCTTTTTACTGTCTTTAACTCAGCTATTAAAACACTAACAATAGGGCCAGCAGGTGCTTTACTGGTTAAGGCAATGGACTCTCACGTAGTCGACAAGGTTTGAATCTCAGACCTGGTAGCTCGAAACTCAACTCAAGGCGTGTGTACGTGCATGTGTGCGTGCCCAAAATCCTGAGAAGAGAAGGGTGGAGAAGGGACTGTGACATGGCCATCCCTCCTGGGGGGTGATTTCTCGCTTTCTGTCTCTCTGTCTCTCTAGCAACCAGAGTAAAAATCTCTCTCACAAAAGAAATGAGCAATGACATGTGTCAGTCCATCCGCTGTGGCTCAGGTGGTAGCATACTCGGCTGTGGCCCAAAGCTACATCCTGACTGAGTTCCGAGTCCTTGGCCTGCTGGCCTGAAACACACTGGGGTGTATGTGTGCACATACCCAGGGTCCCAGTGAGCTGGAGGACAGGAAGAAGGGGGTCACAGTATGACCAGGCCCTGTAGAGGGCACTTCTCTCTTGCTAGTGCCCATGGTCTATTATGAGCCAAAAAAAAAAAAAAATTGTATGAGTTGCTGGCATTGGCAATTATTTTTCATTGCCAAAGGGCCCATATACTCACCAGAGAGTACAGAGAGACAAACAGAGAGAAGAAGAAAGGAGAAAGCCACCCCAGTGAGACAGAGCCACACGGAAATCCCTTCTCCTCCGTTTCTCTGCTGGGACTTTGGACACACACACACATACACACATGACCAGGTTTTTTCAAGCTGCTAGGCCAGGATGTGAGCTGTGGTCAGCCATGTGGGGTCCGGCTCCCTTAACTATTGTGCCATGAGGCCGGCCTTTTGCTGCCTTTGGATTTCCATTGATGTGGCTGCTCTAGCAGTGGCTTGTCTCCGGCCTGTAACACCCAGGAGGAGTGTTCATTATCGAACTATTAAGTACTGCCCCCCCACCATCAGCACAGTGTCTGCATGTAGGCCCTTCTCTAGGGAGACACTCCGGTCTCTTGATCAATGGAGATTATGGCCACAGAGCTGAGCGAGGGCTATGCCCACCCTAAGGGCCAGGCATCTCCACCCCAGACTACATTTTTATCTATCGTCATGATGCGTTTTTGCTTAGAAAAGCATGTCATGACTTTCCTGACAACTTAGTCATTCACATTCTGTGGTTCCCATAAAGGAAGAAAGCTCACTTCACATTCTTTGGGTGCCTATAAAGTAAAGTAATCCTTTTACCGTGCCTTCCCCATGGGATCAGATCTCCCCTACCTTTCAGGGGTTAGAGTGCCCGGTCAGAGACAAGAGGGAAAGAAGGGGCAAGCTCTCAGGATGTGTCTACACCGTGCTGAGCAGCTGGGTGTCTGGGGACATCCAACGGTCTGTTTCACCAAGCCCAAAGATCTGATGAGCAGATCAAATGTGTCACTTTCACCGCTGTCTGGTGTAAGGACAGCCAGGGTGACAGAGAGCTGCAGTCACCTGGAAAGGCCTAGCAAGCTGGGCTCACACTGGCCACTGGGTGCGCAGCAGAGTTGGGCAGTTCCTGGCCACAGAAGCGTGAGAACACAGGCAGCAACGCCCAAACACAGGTGGCTCCTGATAACTTGATAACTGATGATCTCCATTCCAAGTGGCAGAAAGCGTCATTTCCAGAATGCAATGCAGAGCAAACCGTCTGTGGAGGGTCTGGGAAAGGCCTCAGAGAGTTGTACATGGATTGCTCAGCAAATTTGGCCCAGAGTGTAGCAGGGTATGGACCAGACGTCACCTGACCCCAGGCTGCCTGTGAGGAAGTGCTTCTCAGAGACCTTCCGGGAGGACCCTGGGGACAGCTGCAGGGACACAGAGGGGCTTCTGCCAGTCCTCCATTGCCGTGTGAGTCTTGGAGACAGGACGTGCTGCCTTGCTATTTCCAGACACCAGAGGGCTGGAGCTTTTCCCAAAAAGCATTTCAGTGGGGGCCAGCAGGTGGTGTGTTAGTGAAGGCGCTGGACTCCCACATAGCCAACCGTGGTTCAAGCTGTGGACCTGGCGGCTTGCTTCCTCACTTTCTCTCACGCACGAGTGCGTGTGCCCTCTAGAAAATTAAAATGATAATGATGATAATAATAGTAAAAAATAAAATAAATAATTCCTTAAAAAAAAGGTTTCAAGAAATAGTCTCTCATATTCTTTGATATATGAGAATACATACTCTGGGGATGTCCAGCCAGAAATTGTAGCACCCAGCAAGTAACTGGCTCCTTTTCCAAAGGCTTGGAGACAGTGGAACCCTTCCGATCTTCCTGAACCTTCATCTAGGTGTAAAGTTCTGTTATAAATTGCCTCAAAGCCAAGGTGACCTCTGAAGCATAACCGTGCCTTGTGAGGTCAGAGTGTGGGACATCCGGCCTCTCCCTTCATCGACAATGTCAGACCCTGGCCATCACGTTCTCGAATCCTCTAGCATGTTCCTCAGCACACTTTACCTGTGATGCCAGACAAAAATAGCAGAATACCCATCAGACACACAAATTCATGGATATATGCTGAAGCTCTAGACCAGCAGTTAGCGTAATGGCTATGTTGCTGGACTCCCACGCAGCCGACCGCAGGTCACGTCCCGGACCTGGTGGCTTAAAACTCACGCGGGGCACGTGTGGGTGCGTACCCAAGATCCCGAGAGGAGAATGGAGGAGAAGGAATTGTGGTGTGGCCATCCCCCTGGGGGGGGATTTCTCACTTTCTGTCTCTCTGTCTCTCTCTCTTTCTGGCCAGCGCACACCCCCTATAGCAAAAACCTCTTCAAAAGAATTGGGTGTGTGCTGAAGCTCAATAGCTTCATTCTAGATTTTTCTGATTGTCAAATTTAGGGTGGCATTGCCCTTTCTCTTTCCTTTCCTTTCTTTTTTCTTTTCTTTTGGGTCCAACCACCATTTCTCTAGTGCCCTATGTGCAAGCACTCTCTGCCTATGAAATAATCCAGCTTCAGGACCACCTTCAAATAATCACACACCTCCAAAGTCTCTCAGTTCCTGAATATCTCATATGGCCCTATTCTCCATGAATGTGTCAAAGTGAGAGAGTCACTGATTCACACCATCGCCATCCGCATGCCAGAGGATTCGATGTATAGGGCTGATTATTTGATTTCTGTCATCTCTGGTATCTCTGGGAGTGGCCCAGTGGTTCCCTGTTAGCTTTGGTGTGCTCTGGCTTACATGTCCTAACCCATTGCCAGCTTTTTTTCCTCATGAGTTTATTTCTTTCATCGTGGAGGAGGAAGCACTATGATAGGTCTTTCCATGCACAACTCCTTGCCCTCAGCACTCTGGTTAGTCAGGATTCTGGGGAGTCTGTGCTTGGCACAGTCCATGTCGACTCAGGATCTGAACCATGGTCAGCTATGTGGCTTCCAGCACTGCAGATCAGTGGGCTAAGAGGCTGGGCTCCGAGTCTTCTTTAGTAGCAAAGCAGAGAGAAGGATTCCAACCAGATGGCTCCCCTTTCTAGTTCAACGACTTGGGGGTACCCTTTCCCTTTTTTTCCCCTTCCCCCTCAGCTCAAGACCCTGCTCAGGACCAGTGACGTGTAGGCCAGAGGGAAAGAAAGAGTAATGAGCCTCCACCAGCCACACCCTCGCCTTTTCTCCTCCTCTCGGCGTCCGAGCTGGCCCCATCTCAGCGTCCCCATCTCAGCGTCCTGGCCTTGTGTCCCTTCCACAGCCCAGCCCAGGACTCTGCTTTCTGCCACGTAAATACAGGGGCCAGACTTCAGAAACTCCTGATTTGACATTTTCTGTTTCCCAGACCCTCACTCCCACTTGAGAAATGATGGCTGCTTGTGTGATACAGAAAAGATTCAGATACTGCTGATTAGGACCTGTAGGAATAATTCTGACTTTGTACTTCCTAGGCCCTAAGTGTACATCACTTAGCAAAAGGAGGGAGACACGAAATTCCAGTATCCTGCTTTTTCATTTGACTTCTAGTACTTGCTGGAGAATCTAGAAAAAATAGCAGGCTTTAGGAGAAAAACACAAGCCGTGACACCAAACTGCCTTCCAAATGAATGGAGAGGAAAAAAAATATTTAATTGCTACAGGGCATATGTGCTCACCAGAGAGAGAGAGAAAGAGACAGACTGAGGGAAAGTGAGAAATCACTCCCCCGGGGGTGATGGCCACCCTACAATCCCTTCTCCGCTCTCCTCTTAGGATTTTGGGCATGCATGCACACTTGCCCCATGTGTTTTTCCAGCCACTGGTCTGGGACTCGAACCACACAGTTAGCCATATGGACTCCAGTCACCTTAACCTTCAGGGCACCAGTTTGCCCAAGTTCAGAAAGTCTGATCAGAAGCCTCAGAGGCAACCACAGCCAGAGGAGCAGTGAAACTTTTCCTGACCCATCAATACCCTCACCCTTTTGTTCAGTTCAGGTTCAGCTTATGCTGTGAGTTAGAGCACATGTGCAGAGTGAGGGGAACCTCCTCCTGGCCTTCCAGGAGTTCACCGTTGTGGGGACAGTGGGCACAACTATAAATCATTCTCTCTCTCCTTTGTTTTAATTTCAAAATAAACTTACAGAGTAGTTGTAAATGTGATAAACTTTTTTCAATCAATTGAAACTAAGTTGTTGACTTACTGTATCTGTACTAATCAGGCTGTTTTTTTTCTTTTTTTTTTAATTTCTAGAGGGTGTGTGCATGAGAGAAAGAGGAGAGAGAGAGAGAGAGAGAGAGCACACCTCCCAGTGGGGCACAATCGTGCTGCAATCCTGTTTTCTCCATTCCCCACCCTGTCTGCACCCTGGGCACACATATGCACATGCTGATATGCTTTTCAAGCCACCAAGGCCAGGATTTGAACCACTGTCAGCCACGTGAGATCCAGCTTTCAACACACAGTCCTTAATGACTGCACTGTGGGGCTGGCCCTTTTTCTGTATTCTGATGCCTTCACATTGGGGCCTGTTGACCCTGGAGGGACTGTCCCTCCAGAGTAGCCAAGTCCTAGCGAGAGTACAAGATTCTCCACCAAAGCTTGTCTTCCATTTGCAAAACATCCAGAGCCCTTTCCTCAGCTCTCACTCCAAGGGTCATCATGTCCTAGTCACCCAGGGCCAGGTACCAGACTTGTGGGCCCCAGGGCCCACTGAGATTACTCACACCAGCTAGTCTTCAGGCTGCTCACCCTGCCTCCCTCAGTCCTTCCTGTGGAAGCCACAATAATTGCCCACAGTTCCCTCACTCCCTCTGCCTCCTGACCAGCCTCGTCCTTCCACAGGTGTCCCTGCCCCTCCGTGGACTGGCGTGCCACCTCCCCTTGGGAGCTGTACCCAGCAGTGGTCTGATCTGCCAGCCTCACCACACCTTAATAAAAATAAAGCCCATGTTAAAACACTATCACCCCTGAGTATTTTGCATACGATTCCTGCATAACCACAAAACACTACAAAACTTGGGGAATTAACCTCATGCTTCACTTCCACCTACTCTCCAGATCCCCTTCGAGCTTTGCCAGTTGTCCCAACGATGTCCTTTAGAGCAACCGTGTCTAGGTCAGCCTCGCAGTGGGACTGGAGCTGTTCCTCAGTCTCTCCTTAACGTCCCTGACCCTGACTTCTCAGCAACTTGGGCCTGCCCCAGGTTTCTCTTCATTGGACTCAGGCTCCGCCCTTCGGAGGGACTTCTCAGGAGAGACTGCAACCCAGCAGACCAGAGCAGCACTGGTTAGTGCCATTGCTCGATGGTGGATAAGACTGATGCCAGCCACGCTTTCCTTCCAAATGCTCACTCTTTTCCTGTTTTTAGAGAGATTTTTGCTATAGGGCATATGTGTTCACTGGAGAGACAGAGAGAGAGAGAGAGAGAGTGGGAAATCACCCCCCATGGGGGATGGCCACACCACAATCTCTTGTCCTCCATTCTCCTCTCGGGATCTTGGGCACACACACGCACACATCTGGCGTGAGTTTTAGATTGACAGGTTGGGACCTGAACCATGTCGACTACGTGGGAGTCCAGAGACATAACCATTACGCCATCTGCTGGTAACACACTCTTTTTCCTTTCCAATTGGCAACCCCTCCGTCCCACCGCCCCCCACTCCACCCCAGCAGGTTTCAAGCACTTGTTTTCTGCCTCATCCTTTCCTGCCCCAGCCCTGGGATCGGCCACATCTGCAGGGAGTCCTGCATCCTTTCAGAGGAGAGGGCTGTTCAGACACCAAGGTCTGGACCCTGCATGTGCTCATTTGGGTTGGGGTGCTGCTGCTCCCAGCTCCTCTTGCTGGGCAGAATGAGGAAATACATGAACTTGCACGTGTGCTGATGGACACTTAGACAGACACACCCACTGCACTCATGTTTATTTCTCTCTCTCCAGCGTATGCTTCTGTCTTGGGAGAAGGGGAGGTGTGGGGAGCTGCCACTGCTAAGTTTAGAATCCTGAGTGCTGGTTCTTCCTGGTTTCAGGTTTGTTTATTGTCCGGTTGGTATATTTGTTTTCTAGGGCTTCCAAGTACAGTCAGTCAGTCCTCGATTCAAGGGTTCTGAATGATAGATTCAACCAACAATGTATCACAAATATTTTGGGGAAAATTCCAGGAAAAAGCACAGAACTTGGAATTGTCATGCACTGAGTCTTTTACTGAATCCACACATAGGAAGGGTTGTGTAGCCATTCTGCTGAGCACTATGTATGTATCTAGAGGTGATTTAAAGTATACTGGAGTGTCCTTCCTTTGGGCCAGAACCACCTTCTTCCAGTGATTCACCAAAATGATAAACACAAAGGGAAAGAGAATCAACCAATATGTTCTATAGGCCTTTTAGAAAACATGGAGTGGATGGGACCAACAGGTGGCGTTGACACTCCCACATGACCGACCAGGGTTCAAGTCTCGGACCTGGTGGCTTCCTTTCTCACTTTCCCGCTATCTCTCTCTGTGTCTTTCTCTGGTCAAAATAAAATAAAATGAAAGGAATAAATAAAATAAAAATAAATAATTCTAAAAAAAAAGAAAGAAAAAGAAAACATGGAGTGGTTCCTTTAGCAGTATATATGAGAATCGACAAGAAAGGTGATATTGTAGACCTCAAGGGAGTGGGTACTGTTCAAAAATGAATGCCCACAAATGTTACCATGGCAAACTGGAAGAGTCTACAGTGTTACCCAGCATGCTGTTGGCATCGTTGTGAACAAACAAGTTAAGGGCAAGGTTCTTGTCAAGGGAGTTAAGGTGTTTATTGAGCATTCTAAGAGGAGAGATTGCTTCCTAAAACGTGTGAAGGAAAATGACCAGAAAAAGAAGGAAGCCAAAGAGAAAGGGACCTGGGTTCAACTAAAGCGCCAGCCTGCTCCACCCAGAGAAGCACACTTTGTGAGAACCCATGGAAAGGGGCCTGAGCTACTGGAACCTATTCCCTACGAATTCATGGCATGATGGGTGTTGAAAATAAACTGAAGTATGATCTATGACAAATTTAAAGAATAAAGTATACTGGAGTGTGTGCCTAAGTTATATGCAAATACTGCAGCGTTTCATATAAGGGACTTGAGTATCCACGGATGTTGCTGTGGGGGCGGGGTTGCTGAAATCACTCTTCCATGTGGACCAAGGGAAACTGTACCACAGACTGGCAGCTTAGACAAGCCAAGATCTATGTGCTGCCAGGGTTGGTTGTCCTTAGTGCCCCTCTCCCTGGGGTGCAGATGGCTGTGTCTTCCTGTGTCTTCCCACGGTTCTCTCCATGGGCACATGTCTGGTGTCCTGTCTGGGTCCTCATCTCCTCTTCTCATGAGGACACCCATCAGACTGAATGACAGCAGACCCCCAGGACCTCTTTTTAATATAATTGTCTCCTTAAAGACTCTGTTGGCAGGACCAGCAGATGGTGAAATCATTACATCGCTAGACTCCCACATGGCTGACCACAGTTCGAGTCCCAGACCCAGCAGCTTGGACTCAAAATCCCAAGAGGAGAATGGAGAAGGAATTGCTGCATGGCCATCTCCCTGGAGGAGGATTTCTTGCTTTCTGTCTCTCCGCTTCTCCAGCCAGCACATGTGCCCTATAACAAAAATTCCTCTGAAAACAAAACAAAACAAAAAAAAGCCCTGCAGCCAAACACAGTCACATTCTGAGGTGCTAAGGATTAGGACCATAATATACAAATTCAATTTATAAGTTTATTTTATTTCTTTCTTTCATGAGGATGAGAGAGAGAAGCAGAGAGGGACAAAGAGAAGCACCCTTGATCGGGTTTCACACAGTGACACCCGTCCCCTCCAGCCTTCCCAGGCAGCCAGGAGCCTGGGCGTGTGCACCCGGTGTGTGCAGGTCAACCAGGGACCGGAACCTGCCGTCTTCCATACGGATCCGAAGTCAGTGGAGCAAGATTACAGCAGAGCCACCACGCGGGCCTGGATTTATAAAATGGTTTTTAATGCCAGAGAGCATGTGTGCACAAAGAGAGGAGTAACACCCCACAGCAAGGCTCGCTCATGTCCCAATATTTTTGAATTCCAATTCTACATCCCCTTAGGGTCCTGGGGGTGATTGTGTGACTGACCATGTGAAACCAGTGGGGCAGCGATTTGAATCCTGGTCGGCCATGTGGGGTTTAGCTGCCTCCTTCAGCCAGGTGGGTTCCAGCGTTCTCTACATGACCTCTGACCTCTGTGCTGTGGGCTGGTGCACAATTCCTAATTTTTAAAAAGACTTGTATTTATTTATTATTTATGTATGTATGTTTAGAGGGTTTTGCCTTAGGGAGAATGTGCTTGCAGGAGAAAGACAGACAGAGACAGTGAGAAGGAAAGTGAGACATCACCCCCTGGGAGGATGACCACACTGTAACCCCTTCTCTTCTGCTCTCCTCCTGGGCACGCACACACACATGCCCAACATGAGTTTCAAGCCACCAGGTCTGGGCCTCGAACTGCAGTTGATCACATGGAAGCCCAGCAACATAACCACGATGCCTTCTGTTGGGCCTATTATTATTATTTTAAATTTGCTGCAGAGCACCTGTGCTCACCAGAGGGAGATGGGGGTGGGGGTGAGAAACCAAGCCTCCAGGTCCGGGACTCACACTGTGGTCGGCCATGTGGGAGTTCAGCACTTATACCATCTGCAGGCTTCCTCAATGTATAGTTTTTAAATTTCTTTCTTTCTTTCTTTTTTTTTTTTTAAGGTTTTTGCCACAGGGTGCATGTGTTCACCAGAGAGAGACAAAGAGGAACAGTGAAAGGGAAGGTAAGAAATCCCCTTCCAGGGGAGATGGCTATGCTGCAATCCTTTCTCCTTCATTCTCCTCCTGGAATTTTGGGCACACATGCACACACCCCTGGTGTGACCTTCAAGCCACCAGGTCCAGGACTCAAACCCTGCTCAGCCATGTGGGAGGCCAGTGCCTTGGCCTCTACACCTGCTGGCCCCTTAAATGTACATTTTATGTCCTGAAAAAAAAAATGTCCTTTTAAGATGTATTAATATATTAGAAAATCATTGTTTTTAACCCCAAGCTAAGCAAATACAATATTCAGAGATTTATGCTTTGTCACAGTGTTGTCAGTTCTACATTTCATCAAGGCTTTTACTTTTTATCATAATATTTAAACTAGATGATCACACTGTAATCCCTATTTAAATATCAGAAACAAATCTTTCATGTTACTTTTAAAAAAAAAAAATGAACTAGCATTTATTAGACTGAAACTTTCCAGCAACCTCAAAGTCAACCAGAAAGCTATTTCTAGAAAAAAAAAATTATCTTATAATGAATTTAAAACTTGATTTTATGGTTAACCAGACATTGTTTTGGTTTTGTTTTGTTTTGTTTCCCTAATCTCTCTTTTCTCCTTCTTGTGGCACAGCGTTTAAAGACAACCAGAGAGTACTTCCTCCCACTTGGGTTTCAGTATTCTAACGAGGCAGCATTTTGGGTAGAGAATGTAACAGAAAGGGGGATGAAAGGGCATATTGTGTGTGGATGCCACCATGCCCATCGCATTTCCCACTGACTGACACGAGTGTTTTATTTGATCCTCTTCTGAACAAAGGTGACTTCAGATTGTCAGAGTTTTTCCGGAAGCTTCTCTGTATCAGGTCAGCTGACCAAGCTCAGGAGCTGGACAGTGGGACAGCGCGGATGGGCTCAGCCCGAGCGTGACCTCCACCTGCAGGCCACGTCGCTGGGGCAAGTGGCTCCTACTCACTGAAATTCTGTTCCTGCTGCCAAATGGGGTCACCTCCACCTGCCAGGGCACCCAGCACACAGCAAAGTCTCATTGGTAACTTGATACTGAATAAGTATGTGAATTAAACTAGATAATATAGAGCCAGTCTGTTGTGTGGTGGTGAAGGCGGCTGAATCCCATGTGACCGACTGCACAGTTCAAGTCCCAGACTTGGTGGCTTGAGAAACAAGCCAGGTGCATGTAGGTGTGTGCCCAAGGTCCCAAGAGGAAAAATGGAAGAGAAGGGATTACAGTCGGCCCATCCCAGGGGAAGTGCTTTCTCAAGTCACTCTCTGTCTTCCCACTGAGCACAAGTGTCCTCTGGCAAAAGCAAAACGAAAGAGAAGAGATGCAAATACTTGGGCACATTGCCTTGAAGCTACAAGAATCTCTGCAGCCATCCTCATTAGCCCAGGAGGAGGATCAAGAAAAAAGGCGAGGGACCAGCAGTTAGTGTAATGGCTATGTCGCTGGACTCCCACGTAGTCGACCACGGTTCGCGTCCTGGACCTGGTGGCTTAAAACTCACGCTGGGCACGTGTGCGTGCGTGCCCAAGATCCCGAGAGGAGAATGGAGGAGAAGGGATTGCAGCGTGACCATCCCCCCTGGGGGGTGATTTCTCGCTTTCTGTCTCTATGTCTCTCTCTGTCTGTCTGGCGAGCCACATGCCCTATAGCAAAAACCTCTCCAAAAAAGAAAAAAGAAAAAAGAAAAAAGGCGATAGAGAGAAAGAAATGCAAGTTTGTCGTTTGCATGTATAGACATATTTAGAGTATCTTGGTCGACTTGGTTCTCTACAGACCACAGACATTTCTCACAGTTCTGGAGGTTGGAGGTCCAAGGTCAGAGCACGCTGGGTCAGGTGCTGGCGAGGGCCCCCCTCTGAGTTGCAGACTGTTGGCTTTCCACTGTGTCCTCACAGCTGTCTGGGCTCCCTTTCCTAAGGGTACTAATCCCATCACACAGCTCTGCCCTCAAGACCTGGATCACCCCCCAAAGGTCCCACTTTCTGAGACCATCACATTCGGATTGGGATTCAACATCTAACCTTCCCAAGGGGGCACCGGGGACAGTCCGTGACACAGGCTATGGGATTGTGTAATTGCTCCGTGAGCACAAGTTAAAGACCAGAATCTGCACCCATTTCCTGTGGCCGCGCCGTTCCATGTTCTATCAGCCATCCCTGATAGGCCGGATCACACAGGTCGTCGCCCTCTTCTGAAGTTTCATTTTGTGCCTGACAGCCAGCCGTCAGTCCAGCTCTTCGTCCTGAAGACGCACCTGTAGTTCATCTCAGCCAGCCATCCCTGGCCTGCCTCCAGGAAGCAGCAGTTTGGACGGCAGATCCCCCACCTGGCATGGCAGCATGCACTATCCCATGCACATCAGCATTTTCTTCCCTTCGTGAGCTCCTGCAATCCGAGCTATGTTGACATTGACACTCCATGCAGTCTGGGGAATGCAGATTTTTTTTTTTTTTTGAGAGATTTTCACTGTAGGGCGCGTGCGCTCGCCAGACAGACAGAGAGAGACATAGAGACAGAAAGCGAGAAATCACCCCCCAGGGGGGATGGTCACGCCACAATCCCTTCTCCTCCATTCTCCTCTCGGGATCTTGGACACGCACGCCTACGCGCCCGGTGTGAGTTTTAAGCCACCGGGTCCGGGACACGAACCGCGGTCGACTACGTAGGAGTCCAGCGACATAGCCATTACGCTAACTGCTGGTTCCCGGGAATGCAGATTTTGATTCCGAGTCAGACATGGAAGACATCTTACGGCAGAAACCGGAAGCTCGGAAGGTATAAAAGCATGAAAAGCAACACTGGCCAGCAACTAGAGACAGTGCGGGGGGAGAGTGGGAAATGGAGGCGGGTGAGAGGATGGGAATCGAGGAGAACAAGAGAGAAGCAAAACATGTAAGGGGCACAAAAATGCAAACTTACCTATAGGTGATAATGTTATGGTAATGTCTCTGACGGGAGTGTATTCAAGATGGGAAAATTCATTTGGTATGCTGTATGATACAGAGTGATTGAATGTTAAAGAAACAGAAATGGTTCGAGAAGTGAAAAACAGAACAATTCTTCTTTTTCTAGCAAATGAAGTATCTCTTGCAGGTCCTGAATATTTTTTTTCCTCTTCTTTTTCTTCTCTTTTCAGAACTTTCCATGAGCTAAGCTATGCTAATTTTTTTTTTCCTTCCTTCAAATTTGCTATAGAGCACATGGGCTTACCTGAGAGAGACAGAGAGCAGGAAAATGAGAAAGTACTCCCCCAGGGAGGGGATCACCCTACACTCCCTTCGCCTCCATTTTCCTTTCAGGATTTTGAGCATGCATACACATGTGCCTGGCACAGTTTTCGAGCCACTGGTGCCTGGACGCAAATCTCTCAGTCAGCCATGTGGGATCCAGCTGCCTTAACCACCACACCACCTGGCTAGTCTGCTATGCTGATTCTTCATGGGTAGTCTCTTATTTTAATCTTCAGACCAGTCCTATTTTAAACACTATTTCCATTTTAAAAACCAGACACCTGAGATTTAGCCATTTTCCTAAATGTGTGAGTGAAAGAATGGAAATTTGAGTCTAGACCTACCTTAACACCAGCTGAGGGGTAACCCATCCCCTGTCCTCCCCAAGATAGGGCCAGGAAACCGACAATAAGCCTCTCTGCCCTCCCTCCACCCCACGCTTGCCAGCTCCCACTGTCAAATCCAGCCCTCACTCCCCCAGGCAGTGCAACGGCAGTTTTTCTAAAGCATGTGTGTATCACTTTCCCTCCTCCCCCTTCTAACAAGAGTCTGACTCACTCCTGTTCACTAAGGAAAGTCTTAACTCCTAGCCTGGCTAGTGTAGACCGCACAATCAGGCCTCAACTACTGTCGTCTTTATTTTCAAAACTTCCTTTAACTCCTCCCCAGGGCTGACCCATTTTCACACCTTCTTCCCCAGACATTACACTACCCATACACACACATGCAGACACACACACACACAGCCACATGCACACTAACCTATACATATGCACGTAACACGTCCTGCACACTCATCCCTACACACACACACTCCTGCATAAACACACACGCCAACACCCTTACACACAACACACTGCTACATACACGTCCTTATCCACATAAGCATCCCTGAGCACAAGTACACATTCCCCCTCCACAAATACCCTGTGCATGCACCCCAGTGCACACGCCTGTGTATACACACAAAACGTACTACCACATACATGCAAATGTATTCCTAATCACAAACCTAAATATATACTTTACATGCAAATACACACCTGTAGGGCCACACACATGCCCTATATACGCAAATACACACACACACATGATATAACACATCCTGGCCTGGTCAGTCATATACTGTACATATGTTATACAGGTGTAAAGTGGAAGAACAGTCAGATTTTATCATTTGACAATTCCAGTGACTAGACTGCAGGAAATTTTCATTCTTTGTTAAATTATTTCCTTTTTCAAATAAGGTCGCTTGGCAATAATTAATACTGAAAGAGGAAAGATTGTTTGAAGTAACATGACAGAAGTTTTTGTACAGAGGACACATTTTAGGTTTCCAACATAATATAGTATAAATAACTATGATTAAACTGCTTCACTTTTTTTTTTTAAAAGGACCTCGAAATTGAATGCATAGAATTTGTTTTGCCTCATCACAAAGAAAAAGTGTCGCCATCCCTCTCGTCGGAAGCCATTCTTCTTATTAATACTAGAGTGCTGGTGAGTTTTTGCCATATTTCTCTTTCTATGGCTCCAGGATACAAAAAAATTTCTAGAAACCTTTTAGTTGAGAAAGTGCTACCTCGACTTTGCAAAGCAATGGTAAAACAGAGAGATTTGATCAAGAGATATCATCCTCATGCCACTTACTAGCATCTGTTAAGAATGGGGAACTGCTTGAGCTTCCGAGAGTTCTGAGGAAGGCCTGATCGAGGTAGCGCCCACTCTCAGATTACCACCATCTGAGTGTCTGAAGTTAAGTTTCTCTTCAGATGGAATTAGAGCAGATACCTTACTATAAGGACAAAAATAGCTTGTTATCCTGAAATCGATGTGTTTAATATTTATGAGGCGAAAAGTACATACACAATAAAACCATTTCCGATGTGTCAAGTTTTATAGTGAGTCATGGGTCTGCCTCACCAGATAAATGCGACAGGACATCCTGTCTTCGCTGCAGTTTTTCCAATGCTGCTGGTTTTTTCATTTTGGCTCCACATAAGATTGAAAGGCCACCAAAACTGAACCGAACACATGCTATAATCATAGTTGCTGTATTATGCAAAAAAAAAAATGTTTAGAGTAAAACTTGAAAGACTACTGTTTCTGACAATATCCCTGCAGCATAGATTTTTATATTAGAGAACAAATCTCCTTTCTATTGATTTTTATTCCTACTCTTCTTTCTCCTCAGACTCATTCTTTTTTTGAGAGAGAGATTTTTTTGCTGTAGGGCACATACACTTGCCAGAAAGTCAGAGAGTCAGAGAATGAGAAATCACCTCCCCTTCCATTTTCCTCTCTGGATTTTGGGCGCACACACACATGCACCCCGAGTGAGTTTCAAACTGCCAGGTCTGGGACTTAAACCACAGTCGACCATGTGGGAGTCCAGCGCCTTAACCACTATGCCACCTGCTGGCCCCTCAGTCTCACTCTAGACCAGTGTTATTGTTATTTTGGCTATTGTTTTTGACTTTTTGTGGGAAAACAGAAAAGTCTCTAAAAGGCTAAAAGACAATTTTGTTTTAATGACCTGCTCTTCTATTCAGAGTTCTCATAGCTACCTTGAAATGATTTCGTATTTCTTCCCAGTAGAACAATGGAATAATTGTCAGATAGGCAGCACTGTGCTAAGCCACCAGTGTAAATAGTTGAAGATTCACAATAGACCACCATCAGCCTATATGTATAAAAGGGATGAACAATTAACAGATTATCGAATAATTATTTAGGTTTTATGTAAATAATAAAATGTGTGGTTTCCTTAGCTAATAATGACAAAGACCATTAATAGACATTAGCAAATTGGGACCAGCAGGTAGAGTGGTGGTTGGGGCACTGGACTCCCACATAGTCAGCCATGCTTTGAGTCCCAGACATGGAACTTGCTTTCTCACTTTCCCTCTCTCTCTGTCTCTCTCTGATAAGCACACATACCCTGTAGCAAATTAAAAAATAATCATTGTAAGTGAAATTCAATAAATAATTCTATTTTAAAATCAAGTCCATCTGGTTTTCACGAATGTCCTCAAATTTCTTAAGCATTGTATTTCATATCAGAAAGTTACAACCACCACTCTTGTTTAGCCCAGGGGATAAACATGTGTCCAGTTGAACTTGACTAAGCATTTTCCTGCAGATATGAATATATTTACATAAAGCATTTCACATTTTTCTTTATTATTATTGTGCATAATAAAGCCTTTGTATGCACATGTGAAAGTGAGGGAGGGAGGGAAGGAAGGAGGGAGGGAGAGGAGCACTCTATGACTGGTCACACTGTGTTCTCCTTCCTCCAATCCACCAGCCCATCAAATCTGGGATATTCTTGCATGTAGCCAGCATGTTTCAGCCTGACCAGCCTGGGGGTTCGAACCACAGTCCCCATGTGGGATTCAGCTTCTTTTGAGCAGTGCGTTATTATATTTATTTTTTATTTTTATTTTTTGAAGAGATTTTTGCTATAGGTTGTGTGCGCTCGCCAGACAGACAGAGAGAGACATTAGAGACAGAAAGCGAGAAATCACCCCCCAGGGGGGATGGTCACGCCGCAATCCCTTCTCCTCCATTCTCCTCTCGGGATCTTGGGCATACATGCACACGCGCCTGGCGTGAGTTTCAAGCCACCGGGTCCGGGACGCAAACCGCGGTCAACTACGTGGGAGTCCAGCGACATAGCCATTACGCTAACTGCTGGTTCCCATTGAGCAGTGTGTTATTGACGTACCATAGAGCCGGTCAGTAGTAATTCTATCCTACACAGGGGCCAGGTGATATCGGCATGTTACATATTTTCTCGGAGCCTTCCTTTCCCCATCTGCAGAGTTTCGTAGTACTGGCTGCAGAGGCCAGCAGCTGGTGTGGTATTACAACCCTGGACTCCCATATGGTTGGCTGTGATTCGAGTCCCAGAACCGGCAGCTTGAAACTCATACTGGGCATGTATGTGTGTCCAGAATCCCAAGAGGAGAACAGAGTTGAGAAGGGATTGCAGTGTAGCCATCCCCCCACGGAGTGATTTTTTGCTTTCTGTCTCTCTGTTTCTCATGAGCTCATGCACCCTATAGCAAAAATCTATTTCAAAACAAAAGTACTGACTGCAAATCATTGTTGTGGGAAGTGAATGCAGTCTAGAGCAAGAATCCTGTGTGGCCAGTACTGAAAACAAAGTAACCATCAAGGGTAGAAAGACCACAGGCCTGGAGTCAACAAGCTGATTTACTAAATTAGTAGTAATAGCAGACTTTTTTCTGCCCCCAAATTCCTTAGAGTTAGATGAAACAAAAATAAACATGTGAGTTGCCCGTGTACCCTGACCCTGTGGGACGTGGTTACTGGGTTCCCTTGCTTTATCCTGGCTCTCTGATTCTTTAACTATGAAATTAAAGTTAAAAAATGATAATGAAACTTGACTGACTTTCATTAGGGAGAAAGAATATTTAGTGCTACTGCCATATACAGATTATTTCAGACTGTAAGAAGTGCAGGGCTGGCTCGGGTCCTCGTGGTTAAAGGAACCAGACCTCACAAGGTCAGGCACATGAGCATGAAGGGAGAGATGGAGAGGGGATGGTGGCATGACCATGCGGGATTGGTGGGGCGGTGCCTCTCCCCTCTCTTTCTCTCTCTGGTTCTTTGGTGAGTGCACCTGCCCCAGTAATAAGAAAAAAAGAAGAAGAGAAGTAGAAGTAGAAGTAGAAGTAGAAGAAGAAGAAGAAGAAGAAGAAGAAGAAGAAGAAGAAGAAGAAGAAGAAGAAGAAGAAGAAGAAGAAGAAGAAGAAGAAGAAGAAGAAGAAGAAGAAGAAGAAGAAGAAAAGGGTGGTATTCCTGCAAGTCTGGCATAGTTTGATACAGATGGCGCTCATATTGAAAACAGGTGACATCTAAAAGAGGTTCATGTGGCAAATGCAGCAGGGTCGCCGACAGAAAAGCTTGACATTAGTTGTGGCTGTTATTTCCATCTTACCACTAACCCTGTGCCTCGTTTATTAATGAATTCAACATGGTTTTTGTGAGGTAGGCCACCATTTGATTAGTGCAATGCAAAACATGTAAAATGTATAAAATAATGGAAAAGTTAAAAATAGAACCAAGGAGCTGGTGGCCTGGTGGTTAAGGCAGCTGGATCCTACATGGCCAACTTCATGGTTTGAGTCCCAGACGTGGCAGCTTGAAAAATAGCCCAGTCGCATATGCGTGCATGACCCAAATCCTACGATGAGAACAGAAGAAAAGGGATTGCAGCATGGCTGCCCCCACTGTGGGGGTGGTTTCTCACTTTCCCTGTCTGTATCTGTCTCTCTCCGGCAAGTGCACACACCCTATAGCAAAACAAACAAGTTTTCAGAAAGCTCATGGTGTCTTTAAATTTCCTTTTTTCTTTTTCTTCGTCTTTAATTACCAGAGGGCACATGCACTGGTCAGAGAGAGAAGGTGAGAGAGAGAAACAGAGAGAAAGGACCCCTCAACAGGGCATGGGCACACCACGATCCTTCTCCTCCTTTTCTCCACCCTGTCAGGATTTGGGGCATGCATGCACGTGTGCGCAGCATGTTTTTCAAACTGTGGGGCCAGAATCGGAAACGCAGTCAGCCATGTGGGATCTGGCTCTCTTAGCCACCAGGCTATGGGCTTAGTCTAAATTCCCTACTTTTTGACAGAGGAATCTTGTCAATAATGGTCTTGGACTTAAACCTGCTGCTCAGCAAAGGCGGCCTGAATCCTTCGTCTGCTTCCAACCAAGCCTCATCCGGGTCTCCCCTTACTTCCTTCTGTCCTCCTTCCTTCTCTTTCTTTCTCTTCCTTCCTTCCTCCTTCTTTCTTTCTTTTGTTTTTCTTCTTTCTTCTCTTTCTTTTTCTATAATTTTCTTTCTCTTTCTCTTTTTCTTTCCTTCTCTCTCTCTCTTCTTTCATCCATGAGAGACAGAGAAAGTGTGTACGTGTAGCAGGGAGAGACAGAATCCTCCATAGGGTCCTGACACTACAATGCAGCCACGACTGTGCCCAGGACAGGGCCTGAGTACTCAGAGGGGTCCCCAGATGCAAACCCAGAACCTTCCCACGGGGTCGGCTTCATGGAGCACTGTTTTACTGCCACTCCACCATGCAGCCCATGGGTCCCCATTCTTAAATTCCTATTTCCAGACATATGTCATGCATATGCCACAATACGGGCCACGCCCATGCATACACATACAACTGTAAGTACACATACGCACATACGATATGACCTCAGTTTCGCAGAATCAATTACCCTGAAATGTCAAGTGTTCCTCAGCCATCTTCAGCCTATCGTACTTGATTACTGTGGCTTGTTTGATCGGTCCTTGGTGCCTTCCCAAGACCAGCTCTCTGGAACACCTTCCTCTTGGGCCTGAGTCCTGGGTGCCCCTAATGCACTAAGTAAATACAGGAAAATGCATTTGTACAGCTGTTCGTACCCTACTGGCAATGCACCTTAGCCAGCTGTATACTTCGCAATTTTCTAAACTTTCAGGTTGTGGTCACGGAATGCTCTTACTGAGAACTTTAGGACACCTAGCGCTGGTTTCCCGGCCACCGCGTCGTCCGCTTTCTGTTTAGTAGAGGCATCTAGCTGAGGGTCGGTGGAGATGAGCTCCCCACTACGGCATCTTCTCACCGCTTCTTCTGTTCCCAGGCGCCCCTCTTCATTTTTTCCCTATCAAAATGAAAAGCTACCTCTGAATTGGCCGAAGCCAAAAACGTGGCTTTATACTGCTCAGTTCACGGCTCCAGGCCCAAGAATGACTTCCTTAGGCAAAAGGTCCCAGCCTGCTGTGAGGACCCTCCAGTGAGTCTTACTGTAAGCAGCCTGGAAGCTGAACCTGGGAGTCACCACAGACGCCTCCAGACCCACACCTGTTTTTCAAAATATATGAATAATAATAAAAATACATATACATTTAAAAAAAAATGAGCCAACCAAAATTTTATAGCCAATACCTGGTGGATCCCGGGTTAGCACTGAGATCTTACCATTCCCACGCAAAGTTCTTTGTCTAAAAGCAAAAACAACGGTTGTTAGATTTCAGGCCCCCTTTGGTGTCGCAGGGAGTGGCGTGCTGATCTGCAGAGCAGGAAGCCACGTACACTGCAGATTTGATCCCAAGGTAGCCCAAGACGTGCCAGGTGCATGCACCCAAGATCATGGCATAACTAGACCACGTTGAGGGCACCTCTCTGTCTGCAAAAATAAAATGAAACTTAAAAAAAGAAAAAAAAATATCTTGCGGCTGACAATTCCAGAGAATTTAGGCTTCACCGAAACATAAAGGCATCCCCGGTTCATGTGATGTCAGTGTCCCGTAACGTACTGAAACGGCATTCACCTCACAGACGCGCTGAGCATCGCGCTGGGCACGGCAGGGTCAAGGTGAGCAAGGCCCTGTCCTCGGCCCTGAGAAGTCAGAGCCTCCTGGACGTGCCCATGAACCCCGACGTGGGTCATGGCCACACGTCATCTGCATCTGAGGCACAGAATGGACAGTGGAGGTGGGTCGTCACCGAATGACAGCATGGAGCCAGCGGGCAGCAGGTGGTTCTGGATCAGGGAACCTCACTAGCCCCAGGTCTCCGGTCACGAGCTGTGTGACCTCGAGCACATCTCGTAATTTCATCTGAACAATTAGAGCCAGACTAGCTGCACTAGTATGGCTTTCAGGGTTAAAGGACAGATATGTGATGCAGTGGGAGCAATGCTACCACACAGCCGATGTTAGCTACCTTCTTCCTCGCTGAAAAATAGGAGGAAACCAGGGTGTGTGTGTGTGTGTGTGTGTGTGTGTGTGTGTGGTCTGAGTCTGTAGTCTCAGCTACTTGGGAGCCTGAGGCTGGAGGACCAGAAGTTCAAGGACAGCCTGGGCAATGTAGTAAGACCCTGCTTCTAAAGGAAAGAAAAGGAGAGGAGAGAGAAAAGAGAAAAGAAAAAAGGAAGAGAGGAGAGGAGAAGAGAGGAGAGGAGAGGAGAGGAGAGGAGAGGAGAG
>NW_006159504.1:3716713-3727223 GCF_000334495.1 Tupaia belangeri chinensis | reverse complement strand
AGGAGAGGAGAGGAGAGGAGAGGAGAGGAGAGGAGAGGAGAGGAGAGGAAGGAAAAGAAAAGAAAAAAGGAAAATTGAGGATGGAGATCACATCTGCCCTGTCAACATCATAGATTCTTGTCAAGATTGTGAAATACTGTGTTCAAGAGCCAGCCACATACGCCTGGAAGTTAAGGGAGCTGGATCCCACGTGGCCAAACACGTGGTTTGAATTCTGGCCCCAGCAACTTGAAAAACACACTGACCACATGCCTTTGCTTGTCCAACAGGATAGAGAAATGGAGAAGGGACTAAGGCCTGACCATACTCCACTGGGTATGATTTCTCCCTCTCCCTCTCTGTCTCTGTCTCTCTTTCTTTGGTGAGTACATGCATCCACTGGCAATGATTATTATTTTTTAAAAGAGGTTTTTGCCTTAGGGCACATGCATTTGCAGGGGAGAAAGAGAGACAGAGACAGTGAGAGGGAAAGTGAGAAATCACCCCTGAGGGGATGGCCATACCACAATCCCTTTTCCCCCATTCTCCTCTCAGGATCTGGGGCATGCACAGATATGCACCTGATTTTCAAGTCACCGGGTCTGGGACTCGAATTGCAGTCAGCCATGTGGGAGTCATTGCTGGCCCTGGCAATTATTGTTGGAAAGGGAAAAAAAAAAAGCCCTCTGAAATAATTTGCTAAACTTGTTTCTTCTGCCTCACTTTTATCACAGCTGCCATCTTCTCTTTGTTCCTTTCCAGCTCAAGCAAGCATTCCAGTCATTTACATAAAACCTGTCCACATGGTCCCAGTCAGACTTCCAGAGATGGCGAGAGACGCAGGGGATTAGATTAAGAGGCTGGGTCTCTGTGTCCCTGACCTTGTCTCCGTTGGTCCAAAGTTCTGTTTTCATTCCCTGAGCTCCAAGAGAGGTAATGCAGTAATCTCATTTCATCTCCAGTCTTCATACCATCGAGATTTTACTTTTTATTTTATTTCCCAGGGACTTTATTGAAAATTTGAGTTACATTGACAATAAACATACACTTAAGGCTGCAAGTGGTGTGGTGATTAAGGTGCTGGATTCCCACATGGACAACTGTGGTTCAAGTCCCGAACCAGGTGGTTTGCTTTCTCACCTTCCTTCTCTCTTTCTCTTTCTGGTGAGCGCATGTGCCCTGTAGCAAATTTTAAAAGTAATAATAATAAAGATAAATAAATCACTTAAAAAAGAAACAGTATTAAGTACAATACTTCTGTAGTTTGCTGAATCATGTAAAATTTCCAATATTCAACCCAGAGTCTCACTGTCTTGATCCTCCCACTTCAGCCTCCAGTGGAGCTGAGACTACATACGCAAGCCACCACACTCGGCTGTTTTTTAGACAGAGTCCTGCTCTATTGCTCAAGGCAGCTGTCAACTTGCAATCCTTTTGTCTAAGCCTCTCTGAAATGCTGGGACTGCAAGCACATACCGCAATGCCTGGCTTTTATGTTGGACTGGGAACAGAACCCAGCTTCCTGTGTGGATCCCGTGTGTGTGGAGCACTGTGTCTTAGCAGTGTGTGCCACAGTGTTGGATGTCTAAAAATGGCAGTGCTGATATTTGTCCTATATCAAATGACTGAGTCCCGGAGAGACCAATGTGCTCCGCATCTCAGCCTCATGCCAGCAGGAGAGGCCAGCAGTACAAGACCTTGCTCTGTTCCTTGGACGGCAGCGAGAGAATCCTGGGCCCTTCTCCAGGTGGTGGAGGGCCCTGCTGTGGCCATGCCCTCCCTCGCAGAAAAGTCTGTGGACTCATCTCTTCCTGGACCCATGAGCCCTCCCAGACCACACACCCTGAAGTCTCTGCCCAGGTGCTCCTGGGAAGAGCAGGCATTGTGTAAATGGGACTAGCAATAAATTCCGTGGGTTTTAAGTAAAGCAGGTGGCCTTTGTAATGTGGGTGGACTTTATCTAACCAGTTGAAGTGCTTAGGAGAGTAAGACCGAGGTTCCGCAGTAGAGGGACGTCTACGTTTTTTTCCCCTCCCAGGGCACCCATCCCCCAGCCTGTCCTGCAGATTTTAGACTTGCTACTTCTGTGCTCATGGGACCCAATTCCACAAAATAAAACTCCTTTCTCCTCTCCCTCTCTATTGCTCTCTCTCTCTTTTTTAAAAAGAGGTTCTTGCTACAGGTCGTGTGTGCTCGCTGGAAAGACAGAGAGAGACAGAGAAACAGAAAGGAAAAAATCATCCCCAAGAGGGGATGGCCACACCGCAATCCCTTCTCCTCCATTTTCCTCCATCTTAGGCATGCATGCACATGCGCCCAGCATGAACTTAACCCATTGGGTCCGGGACTCGGACCCCAGTTGACTATTTGGGAGTCCAGCAACATAACCATTATGCCACCTGTTGGTCCCCATCTGTTACTCTCTCTTAATAGTTAGCTGTATAGTAATAGGTATAGCGCTATTGTCTATTGATTCCCTTTCTCTGGAGAATCATGACTAGTATAAAGATGTATTGGTTAAGGTAGGAGGGCTGGCCATATTTTAACTGTTCTCACTTCATTTATATAGACTGGACAAGTCCTACCTGATCCTCATGTGTACTCTCACAAGTAGCCCCACTAATATCAGGCCTCAACCTGTAATGGTCTCAGGAGAACTAGTACTGACCTGCGTGCTCCCTGTTAAAAGGATGGTCAGACCTGGACATGAAAACTGCAGGAAAGCTTCATGATGGAAGGTGATGAGGTGGGTCTGGCATGGTGGAAAGTCAGATTTTGACTCACTTATGTGATCTTAGCAAACTTTTTAAACTCCTCTGAGACTCAGTTTCACTGAATGTAAGACAGGGTCAGTGGCAAGTGTCTCAGAGACTACAGTGAGGGACTAACAGATGGAGTAATGGTTAAATTGCCAGACTCCCACATGGACAACTGTGGTTCAAGTCCCAGACCTGGAGGCTTGAAACTCATGCCAGACGTGTGTGTGCGTGCTCAAATTCCCAAGAGGAGAGTGGAGGAGAAGGGATTGTGGTGTGGCCATCCTTCCTGGGAGGTGATATCTTGCTTCCTCTTTCTCTCTCTCTCTCTCTCTCTCTGGCAAGCACATGCACCCTATAGCAAAATCTCTCATTAAAAACAAAGACTACAGTGAGAATTACATATATGTGTTGTATGTAAGTTTATGTAACGTATATAAGCCTAACCACTGAGCAGATTGGGATTCAACCACATAAGCAGGTTTTGTTTTTTTTTTTTTTCCTATGGACCAAAGCAAATTTTGCCTCTCTGGGTTCCAACATAGTAGTAGGGTCCTCATATGTCATACAACCCAGTCCACTGAGAGCTTCCGCTTATATACAGTGTACTCAGGGACCACCACCAACAAATAAGACAAAAGAAATGAAACGGGCCCAGGTTCTCCTTCAGGAATGTACTGCCATTTGTAAGTACTTCACGTGGAGAGTAACATCAGAATAAAGGTATACATAAAGTAACACAAGTTACAGGTATATACAAAGTCAAGTGTACCTCTCTGTAGGACTTTGGGAAAGGACAAGGACTTCCTTTTGTAGTTGGAGGGGACTTCTTTGATGAGGTGGCATTTGAAATGGTCCTTGAAGGATGAGTAAGACTCAGCTATGTAAAGCTGGAAGCAAAGGAGCCGGCAGGTGGTGTGGTGGTTAAAGGCACTGGATTCCCGCACTGGCGAACTGCAGTTCGAGTCCCAGACCTGGCGGTTTGCTTTCTCACTTTCCCTTTCTCTCTCTCTCTGTCTCTCTGGTCAAATTAAAAAAATAATAATAACAAATTGAATTAAATAAATAAATAAATCTTTAAAAGATGGAGGCAAAGAAGGAACATGAAAACAAAGATACGAAGTACACCTCAAACTCTTGCATACCCAAAGTGTCAGCTGACGTTCTAGTCTTGAATATGACTCACATCATGAATGAGAACGGTCAGATCAAGTCTAGTTAACCCAGCCATCACGGTACAGAAGGAACCTCTTCCAATACCTTTGGGTCACGTAAATGTTTGAGGTACAAAATCATATCAGTGCAGTCAAAACCCTTCCTGTGGGTAGTAAGGTAAATTAATATACCCTTAAGCCCTAACTTTAGGAATGCAACTTTTTCTTCTTGTAACTTTGAATCTACCCACAATCATATATGAAGAATCCCAGTCAGAGCCAAGTACTATAAATCATAGGACAGTCATATTTTTAGGAGAGTGGTATTCTCAGAGCTTAACAATAACTGATCAAACCAAACAGGACTTCCGAGGAACGGATAAACATAAACTATTCAGATCAAGAAACGGACACACCCAGCATCAGAGAAAACCATTCGTGCACCCTGGGATGAACTCCACCCTTTAGAGGGTGGTTGAGATCTTACTGAGTGACCGAAAGAGATGTTCTGTGTTTTTGGAGGTGGAGGTAAGGAATGGAAAATGACTATAATGAAGCCATAATGTCTCCCTAATACTCCAGCCAGGACATGATACCACTTGCTGGTTCTGGCATGCTCTAAGAAGACAAGCCAATGGGGTTCACACTAACACCTCTTCATACATAATTATTGATAGAGTCTATAGATTCCTATGAAATACCCCTCGTCTGACAGCCACAGTGGCTGGGGCCCTGGGGCCTGTAACCTTTTTTTTTAGATTCCTATGAAATCCCCCTCGTCTGCCAGCCACAGTGGCTGTGCACTAGAGGTGATAGTAACCGAACCACGTAATCACGCTAGCTCTCCAGAGAACTAGAAGGGATTCACATGTGTCCTGCCAGGACAAAGAAGGGACCATTGGAAGCCAAGTTCATTCCAAGCCAGAATGGAGTGAGAAACTAAACATCCCGCATGGTCACTAAACCCAATGCATTGCTCCATATTACCAAAATAGGAAATCATTATCGAATTCCTGAACACTTTTTATTTTTTAACTTCTTATTTACATTTACTTGTACATCCTTGTGAGTGTGCAATATGGGTTTTCAAAGAATGTATGCAGTGTGTAATGATCAAGTCAAGGGTACTACCATATTCATCATCTTCCACAGAGAACATTACATTACGTTTTATACTTTTAATTTTTTTCTACTAGTTTTTTTTTTTTTTAGACATATGCGATTGGCAACATTCCTCCCACTTTTTTAAAACTCTGTTGCAGTAAACCCTTTTTAACCTATTTGCCTTATATACAGCCATTCTTGGATGTATTGAAGCTTTTCCTGAGCCCTACCCCCACCTCACATCTCCCATGCAGTCTCTGGTATCCACAATTGCCCTCTCTACAATTTTTTTTTTTTTTTTGAGAGAGATTTTTGCTCTAGGGTGCATTCACTTGCCAGAGAGACAGAAAGCAAAAAAAATCACACCCTGAGAGGATGGCTATGCCACAATCCCTTCTCTTATATTTTTTGATATTTTTTTGAGAGGTTTTTGCTATAGGGCACATGCGCTCACCAGAAAGACAGAGAGAAACAGAGAGACAGAAAGCGAGAAATCACCCCCCAGGGAGGATGGCCATGCCGCAATCCCTTCTCCTCCATTCTTCTTGCAGGATCTTGGGCATGCATGCACATGTGCCCGGAGTGAGTTTAAGCCACTGGGTCCGGAACTTGAACCATGGTAATTTACATGGGAGTCCAGCGACATAGCCATTGTGCCAACTGTGAGAAATCACAGCCCCCCTGGGGGAGATGGCCATCCCAAAATCCTTTCTCCTCCATTTTCTTCTCAGGATTGTGGGCACACATGTACATGCGCCCATCATGATTTTCAAGCCACCAGGTTTGGGACTCAAACTTCAGAGTCAGCCATGTGAGATCCAGCACCTTAAGCGCAATGCCATCTGCTGGCCCTGGATTACTTGTATTTGTATGAGTGTGTGGGTGGGCTGCTTGAGCTCTCTGTATATCCCAGTTGCCAATCCCTATCTGAAATACACTTTGAAAATATTTTCTTCCATTCTGAAGGTTGTCTCTTTATTGATCATTTCCTTAGCTTTGCAGCTTTTAAGCTTAATGTCATCCCACTTCTCTGTTTCTGGAGTTGGCTGTGTGCTAGGAGTCTTATTTAAGAAATATTTGCCTACTCCAATGTCTTCAAGTGTTTCCCTGTGTTTCCTCTGTGTTTTCCAGGAGTAGTTTTGTTTCTTTTCTTATTTTTATTTTTTTCCTTTTCGAAGAGTGTTTTGCTATAGGGCGCGTGCGCTTGCCAGACAGACAGAGAGAGAGACAGAGAGACAGAAAGTGAGAAATCACCCCCCCAGGGGGGATGGTCATGCCGCAGTCCTTTCTCCTCCATTTTCCTCTCGGGACCTTGGGCACACACGCACATGTGCCTGGTCCGGGATGCGAACTGCGGGCAACTACATGGGAGTCCAGCGATATAGCCATTACGCTAACTGCTGGTTCTCCTCCAAGAGTAGTTTTAAATTTGAGGCATTTACATTTAAGTCTTCAATCCATTTTGGTTGTTTTTGTTAATGGTGAGAGATGGAGGTCTAATTTCATTTTTTTTGCAAGCGGATGTTCTATTTTTCCAGCACCATTTGTAGAAAAAACTTTATTTTCTATCCTGGATTGTCTTATACCAATCATTATCAAGCTTACACAAATATCCTTATCTGGCTGCATCTTCAACTGATGACTGTTACCAAATAAAAAGGGCTTTTGTAGATCGGATCCAGCAGGCCTTTTGCTCCTGGCACAGGAGAAGAGCCAAGTGAAAGGAAACACAAGCTGCCTCGAAGGGTTGATGGATGAATGAAAGGCAATGGCATTAGCTGGGCCTGAAGCCCTCCTCCCCTCACTGCCCGTCTCCAAGAGTTCATCTTGAACGGTTGCTATGGATAAGTCCTGCCAACGTGCAGTGACATAGCCCTTGGGGAAGGAAACTGGGTTTGTTCCCACTGGGAAAGGAGTGTAGACATCCACATACATCCCTTTCCGGTTGATGATTTAAACTATTTTGCTGTCATGTCTATGACTGTGGCCAAGGCAGGGACACATCAAAGACACAATGCCCTGCTAGCTCCAAATGGCAGTGACACATGCCATTCCTGCACCTTGGGATCCCAGCAGAAACAGTTAAAGGGAACAGGTTATGAACACTGAGCACTTCTAGCTTCAACTTGGGGTGGTGGTGGCAGGGTGCCACCTCAAGGGCCCTGTTAACATGAAGAACTGTTTTTTCTTTGACAGCCAGACCCACCTGTGCCTCCCAGCACAGGCATCCCTGGGCATAGCAGCCCAGACACATGTACACTCAGCCCTTTCGGGGAGACCCAGGGAGCTATCACTTCACTGTGCAGAGCCTATGAGACTGAATTCAGCTCAAAGTTCCTAATCCTATTTGACCATAGAGACTGTTTCATGAAATATCTATTAATATTCAATAAACATTTTGAGAAATTTGTGCTTTTTTGGGTAATTCATTGCATAAACAATATTTTCAGAAAAGCTATAGAAATTTTTCTGTAGCCTGAAAGAATTATTCTTTTCTTTTTATTAATTCCATGGTATCTATAATCATTTGTGCTAAGTCACTAATTTTCTCTGGTAACACAGGTTTAATTTGTTTGAATCCTTACCATTTTACCTACATGTAAGAATAAATACATGTTCTTCCCTCATTTTTATATTTTTATTTATTTCTTCTATGAGCTACAGGAAAAGAGAGACAGACACTCCCACAGGGTCTTCACAGCACGACCCACTCCAGCCCCAACCCACCTGCACCACGACGTGCACAGGAAGACCTTGGGGGAAAACTACCGCCTTCCCAATGTGGGTTCAGCTTCTGAGAGCAGCACCCTACTGCGGCTGCCCTACCCAGGCTTCTCTCCGTAACACAGAGGGGCTGGGGCTGCTGTCCTGCAGACGGGGGATCTGCAGACCAGGGCGTGGCAGAGCCTAAATTGAGAGTAGCAGAGAAACTGGCATGTGCAGTAGAAATAGCTGGAAGGAGAACTGATAGAAGTGGGTAGTCCTGTCTTTAGGAAGGAGAGAGACCAGCACACAAGAGACCTCTACCAAAGACGCCTTTGAAGCCGGAACTGAGGTAGCAGGTTAGCCTCGGGTGGAAGCCTCTCCCCAAGGTCTGGGAGCAGAATCCAGTCTCTGCGGGCCCTTCTCCCTGCTACTCACTGAGGTCACCGTGACATAATAACAACCGACACAGGCTGCCTTTGCATTCTGGGAAGGAAAGGAGAGCTTGAAAGAAGACGGAGAGATGTTTGAGTGAAGAGCTGGATACGCTGCAGCTGACATTTGGGGATCCACATCCACCTGCCCCACAGTGTGAGATGTCTTGGCAGGATCGCAGTTGGGGCTGATGGCCTCTGCTTACTGTTGGAGGCTGGCCCCTCACATTCCCTCACCCCCTTATTTTATTTATTATTTATTTATTTGGAAACATTTTTGCTATAGGGCACGTGAGCTCACCAGAAAGTCAGAGAGAGACAGACAGAAAGCGAGAAATCACCCCCCAGGGAGGATGGCCAGGCCGCAATCCCTTCTCCTACATTCTCCTCTCTGGATCTTGGGCACGCATACATACGCACCCAGCGCCTCATCCCCTTATTAATGGACTTGCTTGTAGCTGTGAACATTAAAAGCAATAGGTGGGGGAGCAGCAGTTAGCCTAATGGCTATGGTGCTGGACTCCCATGTAGTCAACCGCAGTTCGAGACCCAGACCCAGTGGCTTAAACTCATGCCAGTCGCGTGTGCGTGCGTGCCCAAGATCCAGAGAGGAGAATGTAGGAGAAGGGATTGCGGCCTGGCCATCCTCCCTGAGGGGTGATTTCTCGCTTTCTGTCTGTCTCTCTCTGTCTGGCGAGTGCACGCGCCCTTTAGCAAAAAAACTCTCCAAAAAAAGAAGAAGAAAAAAAAGGCGATAGGTGGAGCTCTTTCTCACAGAAAGAATTGGTTAAGTTTGGTGGCTTTCAAGAACACAGTTGTGGTGGCGCCAGGCACTGAGGACTCTGGTACTGTCCAGCTCCAGCTCCATCCTGGGCAAGGGTCTCTTTCCGCAGCCCTTTCCTGCTCAGAGGCCCGGGAGCACAGTGACTTCCCAAACCCACCTTCCTCCATGGGGCCAGGGCACCCAGGGCCCTTGCCGCTGCTCCTTCATCCAGACTGCCCATCTCTGCCCGCCAGTACACTCCGAGCAAGCTCTCTGATTACACACGTCACAGAAATGCTCAGAAAATAAGCAGTTACTATGCCTTTCTCCTTGATTCTTGACACCTACTTCTAGACTCAGGACTGGGGACAGGACGGATGCCAGTGTCCAGCAGAGCCGGATTTGAGGGCACACCCTCTCTGAAGATGGGCAGGCAGGGCAGGAGGAAGGCGTGGCATCAGCCTCTCCTGGGAGAGAACAGAAACCAAGTAGCCCTTTTCCCTCTGACCATCTGGGTAGTCCCCAGAACTCTCCTCCAGAAGGCCCTAATCTGACTGTCGGGGGCAATTTTCTATGCCCCCGACAGTCGAATCTCCATGTAGCACAATTTTGTGTACTGACAAATGACAGGTTTAGTTGGTTGTCAGTTTCCTAAGCTGGGTTATTACTGTTTTTATGTAGCTCAGTTTCAGTATCTTATCATTCGGGTAGCTTGTTTGTTCCTTTATAAGATGAAGAATTGCGAAGGACATGGACCAGTGAGCCCTGCCACTTTCAGGGACGCTGCACTGAGGCTGTGCTACTTCGAGCCGAGAAGGCCAAACATCATGTGGGCACAGCTTTGAGTTCAGACGCGCACCGGGTTCCGATCCAGCCCAGCTACTTCAGTGAGGTGCTGCCCTCATGGGCAGATCGCTTACCCTCTTGAGACTGCTCTTCTTATCTATAAAGCGTAGGAAACAAACGTGTAGGTTTGAACAGGAGAGGTTTTGAGGTTTGAACAGGAGATTTGCCATAAAATGGGCCACCTAGCCCCTGGCTGGTGGCTGAAGCTCAAGTGAATGCTTAAGGTACATTTACATGATTATTATATTATTATATATTTTTTTTAGAGATTTTTGCCTGAAGGCATGTGAACTCTGGAAAAGAAGGAGAGACAGAGACAGTGAGAGGCAAAGTGAGAAATTACCTGTCGGAGGGGAGGTCCATGCTGCAATTCCTTCTCTTCCATTTTTTTCCTGGGATCTTGGGCAGGCAGGCACTTGCACCTGGCATGATTTTCAAGCTACCAGGTCCAGGTCTCAAACTGTGGTCAGCCAGTGGGAGTCCGGCGATATAACTGCTACACCATCTGCTGCCCCCATCCTTACATTACTTCCGGGCATTCTCCACTTTAAACAATTTTTGGTTCATCAGTCCTAAAGGCTTCCAATGAGAGGGCTTTGGTTGTATTTTACTAGGAATGCTGGTGAAAATAAAAACTTGTTTTTGATAAAAATACACCAAATACACAGGATATTTGGTTGAAGATCTTTACCAGTGGTTCCTAGTTTTTTTTTTTTTTTTTTTTTTTTTTAAGTTTTTTTTTTTTTTGTGAGCAAGTAAAATAGGGAGCCG
>NW_006159504.1:3713028-3716055 GCF_000334495.1 Tupaia belangeri chinensis | reverse complement strand
TTTCCTTGTTTTTTTTTTTTTTTTTTTTTTTTTAAGTTTATTTGTTTCTTGAGAGACAGTAAGATAGAGAGTCCTGTGCCACGATCCATACCCCAGCTGCAGCCAGCTTGGACCATTTCATGGATACCCCATGGAATCAGAAGTTCCTGAGACATGAACCCAAGACCTTCCCTAGGTAGGCCGTTACCACTGCACCACCACTTGGCCCCTAGGTCCCGATCTTGGTGGCAGATTGGAACCACCCAGGGAACTTTAGTGTCTATGGTGATTGGGTTCCCTTCACCATCCCCACCCTGACCCCCAGAGACTTTGACTTCATTGGCTTGGGTACAGCCAGGCTGGCCACGGGGATGTTTAGCTGCTCAGGCGGGCCTAACCTGCCGCCAGGTTTCAGCACCACTGCTCTGTATTATTTGCTACTTGGGCCTTCGGTCTGCAGCTACGTGTGCACGAGACAGAGATTCTTCATGTCCACTGTGCCCCTTCTTGAAAAGCCAACCACGGGCCTTGAACAAATAATCTCTAAGAGTCTCTGAGTCTGAATTCCCAAAAGGTGGCTCCCAGAAGAATGGCAGGGTCGTCAGGGCCGAGGTGCCATGGCTGTGGGATGGGGTGCAGGTGAGTGGACATGAGAAGAGAGCCTGGGGCCCACCAATCTCAGCAGTGAGCATCACCCGTAATCAGGCACGTGACAACAGATGGCTCATGTTATAGGAGAACTTCCCTGGGGTCAGACATTTTCTTTTCCCACCAACGAATGATGGAAACTTCTTCTACATAGTCGATTTCCATTGTTTGCAGTACTTACATTTTATAAAGTTACTATGATCACTGAATTCACTATCACCAAGTCATTGCTCCTAGAGGAAATTACAGGTTAAGTTCCTGTGTGTCCCTGGCTACAACATTTTCATCTACTGATCAGTGCATAACCTTGTTCTCTGTGTGTTTTTCTTAAAGGCCTCTGATATAATATATATTGTTGATTTGTTTGCACCGAGCTCATGGCTGACAGCACTATGGCCCCATTCCTAAGGAAGCTTATTCAACACACACATTTTCCATGAGGCGCAGCACGCCTCTGTGCCTACAAACACTGGACAGAACACCAACATTACACTTGGGGACCACTTTAAACAGTAAAACCACCAACCAAGAGCACAAATAGTGGCCACGTAGCACTGCATAGACCAGACAAAGGACACTTGTTTATAGTATGAGAGCTGAAACAAGAGGGCAGAGCTCATCACAGCTCTGGGAACCTGGGCCTCCGATTTTCACAGCTCTGTGACTGCAACTGCATCACCAGGATTGATTTATAGATTGCAAATAAGTCACAGCGCGTAGGTGAATTCATAAGTACGGACTCCACAAAATGGGTCAATTGCATAGATGATGCATCTTCACTACTCCCTTCTTCTGTCCGGCCAGTCGTATTCCTCACCTTCAAAACCTGCCTCCCCTGTTGAGAGCCTTTGTTGATTTGCAGCCTGCCTGTGAGCATTCCATTCTGTGGTCAATTTAGAGAAGACTGTTGAGACATACCAGGCAATTAACTAACCAGCTGATCGATACCAATGAAGTGTATTTTATAGCCTTACTGTGGTTCGGATGCCTTCTTTTCCCTCCAGATCTCCTGCACTGAAAACTTAAATCAAAGTCCCAGTGCAACAATTTCAGGAGCTGGGGTCTAATCATTGTTTAGGTCGTGAGGGATCCACCCTCACAAATGGATTTATGGCACCATGCTGCGGGAGTGGACCCTGTCCCTTCTGCCATCAGAGAACATGGCATTCCAAGTGCCGTCTTGTAAACAGAGAATCCAGGCTCTAACCTGGCAGTGCCTTGACTTGGACTTCCCAGCCTCCATCCAGAACTATGAACTCTGTTATAAATTACCTAGTTTCGAGAATTTTGTTATAGCAGCACAAAATGGACTAAGATAAGCCCCTAGCAGAACTTCCAGGAATTACAGTAGAAAACAGATAAACATAAGCAGTGATGCCTTCCAAAAAGTTTCTATTTATTAGTAGGTGAGGAGACAAGGCAAGCAATGCCCCCAAGTACCTAAGTCTAGGCTAAAATGAACGCTGCACACTGGAAGAGTCATGGATGTCTAGGAAAGAAGGCCATCAACGAAAGCTTTAAATATAACTTTTTCCAGAAATGGAATTGTCATGATACTTTAAGATAAGGGGTCAATCCCCCCTGGGGGGTGATTTCTCGCTTTCTATCTCTCTGTCTCTCTGTCTGTCTGGTGAGCACACGCGCCCTATAGCAACAACAACAACAACAACAAAGATAAGGGGCCAGCAGAGCAGGTGGCATAGTGGTCAAGACACTGACCTCCCACATGACTGACCCTGGTTCAAGTCCTGGATCTGGCGGCTTACTTTCTCACTTTCTCTCTCTCTCTTTCTGCCTTTCACTGGTCAAATTGAAAATAATAATAACAACAAATAAATAACATTAAATAAATAATTAAAAAGAAGAAGGAAAGACACATATGGAGAACAGGAGGAGGAAGTATTCGGGATGTATGAATACAGCCTGAGAATTGTTCTTGTTTCCAAACAATGAAGAGATGAACCAGCTTAGCTAGGATGCTGGTGCGTGAGGAGTCAGAGGCAGCGGAGCTGGGTGCAAGCACAACTCTGCCTGAAACTTTGTTCTTACTCTAGGAGACGTTTCACCAAAAACACCAACGGGACATTGCAGGTGGATTAAACAGCACAAATATTTTGTATCCTATTATTATTTACCACAAGCCTTTAGCCAGGATTGCAAAGATTCACTGGTAATACCATTGGGTCATCGGGAAAGTCATGACATATTTTTCTGTTTTTCTATGCCAAAATGTGTCATGACTTTCCTGACGACCCATCAGATACTTTAATTTGGAGTCAATATAGTTAGAGGTCACTTTGAAGAAAAGGGACGCTAAGGAGTCAGTAACTCTACGAGATCCCTGACAGGTGTCAATCATCACCGAGCATCTTTCTATCCATAATTGCCACTGGTCTTCAG
>NW_006159504.1:3711624-3712997 GCF_000334495.1 Tupaia belangeri chinensis | reverse complement strand
TGACTACAGGTCAATGAGCATCATCGGTATGGACCATCCTACTCTTACTCTTTGGAGGAGCTTGTTTGCACATGCGAGTAACCTTCACTAGTCACAAATGACTGCTATCCGGGCTTTGTGACAAGGTCTGTCGTGCCCCTCCCACAACACAGTGAAAGACAGCTAGCGCTCAGAGCAGTGCTTGAGGTCCAGCAAATTCTGAGAATGCTTGCTATGATTAATATTACAGTCACGTAAGACCGAGGTTCCTCCAGACACCTGGTGTTTCCTTCCACTCTCCACTAGCAAGTGCAAAGCTGGAACCCCAGTGAACAGAATCTGACCGACAAGGAGAGGGCATCCCTGTGCACTGAACTTCACACGTGGGTGTGTAAGGGCATTTATAAAGTTGGAACAGGGCTGGTGGCGCCCATCCTAAGGCAAAAAATCTATGGAGGCTGGAGGATTGCAGCATTGAGTCTGTCTCTCTCTGTCTCTCTCAATGTGCACGATTTGGGGGACCAGCAGGTGGCGTGGTGGTTAAGGCTCAGGACACTCCCAGGTGGCCGACCACGGTTCGAATCCTAAACCTGGTGTCTCCCTTTCTCACTTTCCTTCTATCTCTGGTCAAATTAAAATAAATGAAGGAATACATACAATTAAAATAAATAATTAAAATAATAAATAAATAAAGCTGGAACAGGAGCTTGACTGTGCAATTAGGCGTCCTTTCAGCAAATCCTGGTTGGGCACCTGCTTTGAGCTGGAGAGGTCAGCACGAAAGGGAGGAATTAACAGCCGCCATTGCTGCAGGTGAGGCAGAGCGAGCTTTCCACTCCAGGCACTTCAGGTAGCCAGGCATCCTCACCTCCATTTTCCCGGAGGAAATCGAGGCTTTGAGAAAGTACTTGCCACAGTACTCCATACCTGGTCTGCTAATGCTCTGAACCAACCGTGTACACCCCTAAGGCACTCCGTCTGCATCCAGACCCTGAGTATCAACTCTCCAGAAGATCCCGAACGCTGGGAGAGGTCGGAGCGCGGCCGCGCGGCTCGCCTGAGCGCCCCGCTTCCTAACCCCTCGGGGAATAGGTCGGAAGGCTGGAGGGGAGACGTGAGGCTCCCTGGGGGTGCCCACGACGCCAAGGCTCCTCGGAACTCTGCGGAGACCGCCCTCCGTCCCTGCAGGAGACGCCGGCCCGGGGCTCTCCGCTCTCCCAAGCTGCCCGCTGGGTTCCAGCTTCCTCCGCCTTCAAAGCCCCGCGCGACGGCCACACCAAACACCCCAACCTTGGGCAGGGACCAAACGGTCACTTCCCCGCCCTCCGGGCGCAGTATGCAAATCCGAGCACCAGGAAGTAGCTGGGACCTCTCGGCCGAGCCCAGCGGCAGGC
>NW_006159504.1:3689561-3711209 GCF_000334495.1 Tupaia belangeri chinensis | reverse complement strand
CAGGCCGGCCGCTGTCCCTGTCCGAGCCACTCCCCGCGCGTCGCGGGGAAGCCCCTATCCAGGGGAGCACTGCGGGGATCCTGCGGGGACTCCTGCGGGGACTCCTGGGATTGCGCAATCTGGGCTCCGTATCGCCCCTGGGTCTCCAGAGGTGGGGTGGGGCTCGGCCCGGGCCGCGCCCGGGCCGCGGACAGCCGCCCTCCGGTGGCCCCCGGCAGAGCCATGACGTCGAGGGGCTGCGGTGGAGGCTGGTGCTCACCCTCCTGCTGAGCGGGGCGCCTCTCCGGCTGCCGGCTGCGAGGGTCGGGTGCCTCCCCGAGAGGAAGCGAGAGTTATTTTAAGAATGCAGGGGTTGCCTTTTCTTGGCCTGGGGGAGGGCTCGGCTCAGTCCCCGCTGTCCTGCTTATCTTGGCCCTAGGCTGAGTCTCCTTGCCTGCAATGTCCCTTCTGGTTGCTCGCCTGGCTTGTGGCTGCCTTCATTTCTTTGTAAATGAAGAGAAAGAGAGAGAGAGAGTATGAATGACCCTAAATCCACCCAACTTTGCTAACTCACAAACCCGAGTTGGAATCCTGGTGTTGGAATCCCCTGTGTACTAAGAGGGCTGTTTATTTATCCTACCAGTTTTCTGTCTCTGAAAGGTCATGTCTACTTCATGGGCTATGGAGTGCACTAAAGCTCCCAGTACCTTCTGGCCCTTCCCATAACAGCGCTGCTGCTGTTACTTATTGCAACTAATTCTATTTCTAAAGTTGAGGCCTCTTGGTTCTTTGCAATTTGGTGATTTTACATCCAGGACTGCACGTCTGGTTGAGCCAGCTGACTTTCCTAGTGAATCTGTGTCACTAGTAAGAGCAGATGAGGGACCTGCCAGAGGACGAGCGTGGTCTGCCCCTTGCTGTTGGGGGATGCTCTCTGTCCAGCCAGGACCTCCTGCAGGAGCAGAGGAGTAGGCTGACAGAGTCCAGGAGTCCTTCCTAAGTAAGGGGGGATGGGATCAGTTCCTTCGTTCCCCCTCTCCTTAGGAGAAAGGAAAGAAGCTGAGGTTTGGGGAAATTTAGGTAGATCACAGGAGCCTCTGATGGCCGAGCCTGTAAGGGTCTAAATGGGGTGGGGGGGATCGAATTCCTCTATGAAAGGAAGACGGCAGCTGACCTTGGGAAGAAAACCAGGAGGTGGGAAGCCTGAGTTCTGGTTTCTTTGCCGTTTTCCGGAGCTGTGATTTGGGATAGCACTTTATGCCACCAACATTTCCTTCACAGCAGCAACCAGGTTACACTGTGGTTTGTCTGCAGGCATCATTACAATGGAAACTTCTGGTAAACAACACTATCTTTCCGTATCTGGCGCACAGTAGGGTGTTCAGTTGTGATTGCTTAGAAGGAGTGAGGACCTGCTCTGTCCCTGGCTGTGCAAAACAGTACAAACCGAGATAAAGTACAGGCCTAGTCCCTAGTCCTTAAAGCATTTGAAACCCACTGCTTTCCGTACTGGTTCCTAAAATGGGGATGGATGGGCCCTGGTGACTGCAAAGTTATCCAGCACTGGTGTTCTAAAGGGGCATCTCCACCTCAGACTGGCCACTGTGTCTCTGGAAGAGAGGGCTTGGTGTGGGCTGGTGTGATGGCTCCCTCCTGCAAAGGTAGTGGGCCCAGTGGGACCCTTTATCTTATCACTGGTTCTGCCAGAGGTGCGCGGAGACTTTGTAACATCCCTACCACCTCCAATGGCTTCCTTTGCTCAGAAAAATGGTCCAGCACAGTGCTGTGAGTCAATATTTTTCAAAGCCTTTTAGTTCTAGCTATATTCAGAAATAAATCACCAAAACGTCTGAAAAACTTAACAAAATCAAACCATCGTCTATATTCACGGATCCGTTTTGATTTTATGAAGAACACACCATGCACATGCCCACCGCCTGGAATGTCGTCCCAGCTCCCTGGGACTGATAATCTGGGTGAGGCATGGTTAGTGCAAGATCGAGGGGTCACCGCTGTCCTTAGTCAGGACATTGATCAATGCTGGCACTGCAGCAGAGGCAGCTCCACACTTCCCCTGGGGTCTCCCAGGGACCATGTGATGCTAACACTTGCCCAGGCCTGCAGAACCTTCCTGAACTCTGATTCCATGTGATCCTCTCCTGGCCCCAAGAGGACAGTCAGAGACAGATCAGAAAAAGAGGTTCAGGGGCTTGTCCAAAATTACAGGTCTGGGTCAGTGGCACCACTGGGCATGGGAGGCCTGTTTTCTGGCTTTTCCCACTTGTCCACCTGTGGACATTTGGTACACGTTTTTTTTTTTTTTTTTTTTGGAGAGATTTTCACTGTAGGGCGTGTGCGCTCACCAGACAGACAGAGACATAGAGACAGAAAGCGAGAAATCACCCCCCAGGGGGGATGGTCACGCTGCAATCCCTTCTCCTCCAGTCTCCTCTCGGGATCTTGGGCATGCACACACACGCGCCTGGCGTGAGTTTTAAGCCACCGGGTCCGGGACACGAACTGCGGTCGACTACGTGGGAGTCCAGCGACATAGCCATTACGCTAACTGCTGGTTCCCTAGTACACATTTTTTAGACAGAACTTGAGGGTAATTTTCTTTGATCCGTTGGTAATTGTCTGAACCAAGTGGCCGACCGGGTAGGACATAGGAGCAGATGGACCATTAAGTTGTCTACTGGAAAGAGGGCCTGTTTCAGCATGTGGGAGATGGGTGGGAGCCTCCAGTAACTGCTCAGGTGACACCTGTCCTGGCTGCTGTCCAGCACCTCTGTCAACCGTCGTGAGGGCTGTCAGGTGCGTATGGGTCAAGACAGACATGTCCTAGTGACACTATGCAGGACCCCCCCCCCAGAAGTGCCCCCACCACAGACGGGCCAGCTTCCTCGTGTGGTTGTGAACAGCTGGAGCCTCACTGGAGGTGAAAATATAAAGCCAAGGGACGAGGCGCCCAGGACACGCGCTCAGATACAGGTCCCATGCTCTGAGCACCTGCCGTGTCCAGCGCACCTTTCCAAGCCAGAGTCCCGTGAGAGGTGTGCGGTGCCTCCTCTCTTGCAGGGCCGATGATGGACAGGGAAGAGGAAGTCGTATATGTGTGTATTTGTTTTTCAGTCAGAAATACTGAAAGACTTCTTACAGCCGCCTTATTTCCTGACCCTTCAGTTGTGAAACTTGAGTTCGCTCCATCCTCATGTCTACAATTTATTTTGAGTAAGTTCCCATTTTGGGGAGACAGCTAATGTAGAAAATGACATGGGAATCTGCCAGTTGAGAAATTCGAACCTTTGTAGAAGGGCAGTTTAAACCCTGGACCTTTCCTTAGACATCTTGGGTTTAAGTCAGCGGGCAGGGCTCTCTGTCATCTAGGAGAAACAGCATTTCATTAATTGTTCGGAACGAGATGGTAACAAGATTCATCCATGTCCACAAGGGCAGGGGCCTGGAATAGCTTTTGTGCTTTATTCTAGGGCTTTTCCACTGCTTCTGTTCTGTATTTCGTTCCCTTGTTACTGAATAAGCTGTCAGCTTTCCTCATTTGCCACAGAGCTGCGGCTTCCAAGCTGTGTTTAAAGTCGGGAATAGTTCTCATTGTCATAGAACTCGTCCAGGGTGTTATTTCAATGTACTTTATTAACTTGGTTATTTCCGACCTCCTTCTCTGGCTGCCCAGATCAACTTTTCCCCTGCTATCCTACAAAGCACAGCCTTCTTCGGACTAGGGATTTGCATGATAGGAGTTGATTATCTATGGAAAGAGGTTATCAGCTCATCTCATTATTGTAACTGTGGTTTTTAAAATTATTTTATTTATTTATTATTATTCTTCAATTTGACCAGAGACAGACAGACTGGAGGGGAGAGAATGAGAAGGCAAGCCGCCAGATCTAGGACTTGAACCATGGTCGACCATGTGGGAGTCCAGCACCCCAAGCACCATGCCACCTGCCAGCCCTGTAGCTGCGTTTATAATGCTAAGATATCAAAATAAAATGCACGAATTGAAATAAATTTACAGAAGCCATTTGAGTGGCATTTTTTCTAACATTCTGGGTTCTTTTTTTTTTTTTTAAGTTTACTTTTTCAGAGAGAGAGAGACCCCAACAGGCCCTCCTGCTGTGATCTCTCCCCAGTCTGAGCTAGCATGGGCACCCTCACTCGCAGAGGTCCCGCTCTGTGAACCCAGGACCTCTCCTGGGTCTCGTTGCACCAGCTCTGGGCCACGGACTGGCCCCTGGGTTGTGTTTTGTTGAGGTGAAGACCACTGGGAAGAGGTGCTCATCTGTGTAGCCAAGGAGGCCTTTCCGTCTGTCCGCCTCACAGTTGGCTTCAGTCAGGTGTCGCTTGCCTGCCTGCGCTCTTGTTCTGTGAGCTTGTAAAATCACTCCGGCTACCCTTGATGGAAGCCAGGTGGTGCTGATCAGAACTCGGGTTCTCTGCAGTCCCCCCTTCCTCTCTGCTTTGCTGGGCCTCTGGTGGGGAGCCTGGTGGCTTCTTTAGGCCCGCTCCAGGGTGCGAGGGCTGGAGGGCGGCTGCTCCTCCTGCTTCCTTCTGCCTCCAGCTGTGGCAGTGACGTGCTGTGTTTGGGCCTCCTGGGCCTCCACTCTTCCTGTAAATGTTACCCCCAGGGAGTGAGGGGAATGGAGAAGCCCTTCGCAGAGGCCCCAGGAGAGGGAAGACCACTTCTGCTTTCCATGGGGAGGCTGTGTCACGGAGAGTGGCACTGCAGCCTGAGGGAGGAGGCCCCAGGGAGGGAGGAGGTGGCAAGGAAGTGATACTTCCCCTGCTCGGGCCTGGCCTGGCGAGGTCATTTGCCTGCAGCCCCACCTTCCTTACCCCAACTGCTCTTTCCCAGTTCTTTCTGCCACCTTCTTCTCTGCCCATTGTCACTTGGTCCCTGAGAGAGAGCTGTGGAAGTGGAACGGGAGGGAGGCAGGGTGACTGCACTGTCCTCATGTAGAGTCCCTGACGAAGCCCTGGGTGGCCACAGGCCACACTCGATTTGACAGCAACAGAAAGACACACGTTTTGATGTTGCACATCATGGAAACAGTTACACAACCCTGAGTAGATATTCCGAAATCTTATAATGCGCAGGCACTATGGTCATTTCTTAATCCTAACTATAATCATCCAGGGCAAATTTTAAAACATGTAATGTGTTTTTTCTAAATACTTTTTCTTTTTAGTTTTTTTAAAAAAAGAATTATTTATTTATTTATTTTCATTTATTATTATTTTTTAATTTACCAGAGGGAGACAAGAAAGAGAAAGAGACAGTGAGAAAGTGAGAAAGCAAACTACCAGGTCTGAGACTCGAACCACGGTCAGCCATGTGGGAATCCAGTGCCTTTAACCACCTCACCACCTGCTGGCCCTTGTTTTTATTTTTGGTTCTTTTTTTTTGCTATAGGGTGTGTGCATTTGCCAGAGAGACAGACGGACAGAGGAGGGAAAGTGAGACATTACCTCAGGGAAGAGGGAGTGAGGTGAGGATGGTCACACTGCAGTCCTCTCTCCTCTGCTCTCTTCTTGGGATTTTGGACATGCTTGCACACATGCTGGGCGTGATTTTCAAGCTGCCGGTCCGACCGAGCGGGCCAGGACTTGAACTGTACAGTTGGTCATGTGGAATCTAGTGTCTTAACCTCCATGCCACCTACTGGCTCCTAATTTAATGTATTTTTAAAGCTTTATTTCTTTCATGAGAGTGAGAGTGAGAGAGAGGAAGACCAGCATCCTCACCAGGGTCTTACTCAGGCGCAGGTTTGTACAGGTCCTCCAGAGGGTCCCACCCATGGCCTTCCCGGAGGGTCCAGCACTGCTCTGGGCAGCCCTGAGTGCTGCTTTGAAAACTACTTAAGCTACAGTCCCTTGCTAAATTCTTGGGTCGGAGCAGTGGCTGCCAAACGACCCTGACTACTACCTATATCAAGAAACGTATTTTACCTTGTGCATGTATGTTTATGTGTATCTCTGTGTGTGTGTGTATACACATATGTGCTGAAAAAGAAAAGTGAAAATTAGAGATAAAATGTGGAGACAGAGCACCTCCCATGAGCTTGGCGGAAGAGCACATGCGGGGCAGGCCTGACACGAGCAGCCGGGGAGCTCTGGCTGAGCGCAGAGTTCACAGAAGGGGGACCAGCGGTTCCACAAACCAGTCCAGTTGCAAGGTTTATTAAGTAAATACTGACTACACTTCATCCATCTATAGTACCTTGTAGATTACCTAAAAGATCGCATTCAGTTATGCTTCTTAATATGAAAATATGTTTTTAAAAAGCTGGACACAACTGGTAGGTAACCTGAGACCATTTCTGAAATAAGATATCCATATACGAGACATGTCATCCATATCTTCTGCATATTAAACAATTCTTTTTTTTAGAGGTTTTTGCTATAGGGTGCATGCACTCGCCAGAAAGACAGAGAGAGACAGAGAGACAGAAAGTAAGAAATCATCCCTGAGTGGGGATGGACATGCTGCAAATCCTTCTCCTCCATTCTCCTCTCGGGATCTTGGGCACGCATGCACACACGCCTGGTGTGAGATTAAGCCACCAGTTCCGAGACTCGAACCCTGGTCGGCTACATGGGAGTCCAGCAGCATAGCCATCACGCCACCTGCTGGTCCCCAACAATTCTTTTTTTAGACAGAGATTTTTGCTATAGGGTGTGTGTGCACGCTGGAGAGGCAAAGAGATAGAGAGACAGAAAGCGAGAAATCACCCCCAGGGGGGATGGCCTTGCTGCAGTCCCTTCTGTATTTTTCTCTTGGGATTTTGGACACACATGCATACATGGCTGGCATGAGTTTGAAGCCACCGGGTCCAGAACTTGAACCGTGGTTGGCCATGTAGTGAGTCCAGTAATGTAACCATTACGCCATTTGCTGGTCCCTTCCATATTAAACAATTCTACACTAAAGTGTGTAGTGATGGATGAATACTGATTTTTTTCTTTGGTACATCTTTATTTTAATTATTTTAGTTTAGGTCATGTGGAATCTAGTGTCTTAACCTCCATGCCACTTGCTGGCTCCTAATTTAATGTATTTTTAAAGCTTTATTTCTTTCATGAGAGTGAGAGTGAGAGAGAGGAAGACCAGCATCCTCACCAGGGTCTTACTCAGGCGCAGGTTTGTACAGGTCCTCCAGAGGGTCCCACCCATGGCCTTCCCGGAGGGTCCAGCACTGCTCTGGGCAGCCCTGAGTGCTGCTTTGAAAACTACTTAAGCTACAGTCCCTTGCTAAATTCTTGGGTCGGAGCAGTGGCTGCCAAACGACCCTGACTACTACCTATATCAAGAAACGTATTTTACCTTGTGCATGTATGTTTATGTGTATCTCTGTGTGTGTGTGTATACACATATGTGCTGAAAAAGAAAAGTGAAAATTAGAGATAAAATGTGGAGACAGAGCACCTCCCATGAGCTTGGCGGAAGAGCACATGAGGGGCAGGCCTGACACGAGCAGCCGGGGAGCTCTGGCTGAGCGCAGAGTTCACAGAAGGGGGACCAGCGGTTCCACAAACCAGTCCAGTTGCAAGGTTTATTAAGTAAATACTGACTACACTTCATCCATCTATAGTACCTTGTAGATTACCTAAAAGATCGCATTCAGTTATGCTTCTTAATATGAAAATATGTTTTTAAAAAGCTGGACACAACTGGTAGGTAACCTGAGACCATTTCTGAAATAAGATATCCATATACGAGACATGTCATCCATATCTTCTGCATATTAAACAATTCTTTTTTTTAGAGGTTTTTGCTATAGGGTGCATGCACTCGCCAGAAAGACAGAGAGAGACAGAGAGACAGAAAGTAAGAAATCATCCCTGAGTGGGGATGGACATGCTGCAAATCCTTCTCCTCCATTCTCCTCTCGGGATCTTGGGCACGCATGCACACACGCCTGGTGTGAGATTAAGCCACCAGTTCCGAGACTCGAACCCTGGTCGGCTACATGGGAGTCCAGCAGCATAGCCATCACGCCACCTGCTGGTCCCCAACAATTCTTTTTTTAGACAGAGATTTTTGCTATAGGGTGTGTGTGCACGCTGGAGAGGCAAAGAGATAGAGAGACAGAAAGCGAGAAATCACCCCCAGGGGGGATGGCCTTGCTGCAGTCCCTTCTGTATTTTTCTCTTGGGATTTTGGACACACATGCATACATGGCTGGCATGAGTTTGAATCCACCGGGGCCAGGACTTTAACCGGGGTTGGCCATGAAGTGAGTCCAGTAATGTAACCATTACGCCATTTGCTGGTCCCTTCCATATTAAACAATTCTACACTAAAGTGTGTAGTGATGGATGAATACTGATTTTTTTCTTTGGTACATCTTTATTTTAATTATTTTAGTTTATTTATTTCTTAAGAGAGACAGAGGGACATGCACTCTCACAGGGCCTTCATGCCACAGTCTACTCACGGCCTCACCCAGCCAGCGTCACGGTGCACATGTGTGTGCCCAGTGGGACTTTTGGGGATATGAAATGGGAATCTTTCCCATGTGGGTCCAGTTGTGTTACTGCTGTGCCAATCCCTGGCTCTTGTACATCTTCATTTTTGAAAGAATGAGCGTGACATATCTATACCCATATCTATGTAGTTAAAAAAAATGTTTGCCAGAGGGACATGAGACATGGATTCCCAGAAGAGAGACAGATGGGGAGAGAGAGAAGAGAAAACACCTCCCAAGAAGAGGGATCCTGCCACAGTCCCTTCTCCATCTGTCCCTCATTTTGGGATTTTGAACACACATGCTCACATGCCCAGTATGCTTTTCAAACTGCCAGGTCCAGTACTGGAACCATGCAGTCAATCATGTAGGATCCAGCTGCCTTAACCACCGGGCCATTGGCTGGCCTATGAGGTACACGATTTTAAAACCACAGTATAACAAGTAATGAACTGGTTCGTTGGCGCAATCAGGGAACGTAGGGGCCAGAGTGACCAGTGATACACATGTGGATGTGATTGTGAGCAGACGTGTCCAGCAGAGCGGATGTGCCGTGAATGCCGTACGTGGGCCATTTTCTTAGAGCAGCTTCCATGTCATGTTTCGTACCCAGCTTAGACACACTTTCCTGAGTGCCCACTGGGAGTCGGGCACCACGTGAGGAGTTGGGGTACAGATCGGCAGATGTTGGTGGAAATTTTTAAAGGATGGGGCCAAATACACCCGGGAAGGCATTTCTGAGAAAGGACAGGTCAGATCCCGCATGGATCATTCAGCGACCCAGGGATGTGGAGGTCCAGGTAGGCGTGGAGGGCCTTTGGACCGAATACTAAACGTTGGGCTTGATGGTATCAATGAAGAGACATCACTGGAGCCTTTAGTGAGAAGGCGGTTGCTTCCATCGTAGGTATCTTCTCCCTAGACTTTCAGAACGAGGTGTTTATGACAGCCACAGAAGGAAGACTGTGAGCGCCCCTTTATGCTTCGAGTGGGCCAATGATTAACAGAGGGAGTGAGAGCCTTCCCTGGAGGTCGATATGGAGCTTAACCTGGTAATCATCGTTGCAAGTAGGTGCTTGATACCTGCCTACATGATGTGGACCTCGCCCAAACATTCATCAGATCTTGCCGATGATGGCAACTCTATTGAAGATGTAAGCGATTTGGAGTTGAGGTCTGAGTGCTGTGTGGCTATCGGCCTTTCTCATTTGATTAAGAAGGGGCACATGTTGTAACGCAGCACCTCGGTGCTGGGATTGTTCTTACAGTATATAAAGCGGCTTATGCAAAAGTATCACCATAACTAGGCATGGCATACTTGGTTGAAACCAAGCCACTACCGGCAGGATCGGGTATAGCATGACGAATACTGTGCTCTGTCCTCGAGGAGTACCTGCTGTGTTCCTCAGGCTGTCGGGTCCGGAACTCCGATGGCGTGGTCAGCCATGTAGGACTCAGCCGCCTTAACCACCACGCTGCTGGCTAGTTCTTGGTGAGTTGAACTTCTGGTCTTCCTACAAGGTACCAAGAACTGCAATGAGCCCAGAGACTGCAGGGCCCAGCGGAGTGGTCTCTGGGTTCAAAGATGTCCGAAGTCGAGGCGAGGGCGTGGAGACCTCAGGAGTGGGGCCAGTGCCTTCCTAGACATACGTGCAAAGTACCCTCCGAGGAGAAAGAAGGCGTTCTCGGTGATCCTGAGAACACAGATGCTCCCGCCCAGTGCTGGAGGGAGAAAGTTCTCTGGGTAGAGACCTTACAGGGAAATGCAGAGGTGTGACATGGCCTGGGGAGTCCAGAAAGATTAGGGGCTCCCTGCCTAAGCTGCATTCTTAAATGAGGAAAGGTTACGTGACTTGGGGAGTGACAAATAAATTGGAAATGGACACAATCCCTGTGCTGTATTGAATGTGCTCCTCCAAATGTCTGTGTTAGGGACTTAATCCCCAGTGCAGCGGTATTGAGAGTTTGGGCCGTGAGATGTGATGCAGCTGTGAGGGTGGAGCCGTCGCTGTGGGAACAGGTGAGTTTCTGTGGTAGGGGGTTCCTGGCAACGTCTCTGTCTCCCACACTCACTTGCCCTCTCGCCTTTGTCCACAGAATGACCCTGGCCAGATGCCAACGCCATGCTCTCGGCCTTCCCAGCCTGTAGAACCATGGACCAAATAAATAAATTTATGTTCTTTATAAATCACCTCATCTGTAATATTCTGATAGAATACAAAAACAAAAATAGATACTCTGGCTTTGATTAAAATTTTATGGTCATTCGGTATGATCAATGTGGCACCAAAAGAATTGTCTTTTCTTCTTTCACATTATTTTTTAAATGATTTCAAATGTACAAAATAAACTTTTTTAAAAGATTCAGCTTTATTTAATTTAGCTTTATTTATTATTATTGTTTTAAATTTGACCAGAGAGAGACAGAGACAGAAAGAGAGAGAGAGTGAGAAAGTAAGTCGCCAGGTCCTGGACTTGAACTGCAGTCAGCCACGTAGGGAGTCCAGTGCCTTTAACCACCACGCCACCTGCTGGTCCCTAAAAAAGAAACTTTAATAAGGTAAATTTCATAGCTAGCTGCATCTTTTTACTTTATAGTTTTCAGGGGGTTTTTTTTTGAGGCTTTATAAATTAAGACAACTATGAAACGAAGCTTTAATGATAATTTTTCTTAAATTCCATGAGTAGATAATCTTCCTAGAGTCTAGTAGAACAAAAAATTTTGAGGGCTTTGGTAAATGATTCTCAAAGTGTCACTGCAGTTAAGACCAAACTTGAACAAATCTTGAACTAAGACACACACGATCCAATTGAAGGAGTATCTATTCCTTTTTCGGTGTCAAGTGTCAACCCCTGGGTTCTTGGCATCATCACCTGTGTTCCTTGGTATCCAGAACAGGGACCACAGAGTCTTACAGAAGGAAGAGATGGGTTGAGCACTGGGTTTCAGATGTTGGTGTCTGTCGGGTAATTCTGACGCAGGGGACAGAGGCCACACTGGAGGACACTATAATAATGACACTCTACTGGGTTGCCCCAATGACTCATTTTATTTTTGGACAGCTGTCGGTGTAAGAAAGCTGCTTTCTCTCAAGTCACAATCCTTCCCATAATTTCTGCCTGGCTCTAGTTCTGCCCCCAGGCACTGTCTAACGCATTTGAAGCCAGTCACTGCTGGGCTGCCTGAGTGCCCATTCAGTGCTGACGGGCAGGGCATGCAGAGGTAATGCAGCCAACCGGCTCACCCACAACTAGTGTGCATCCTCTCCTAACCCAGCTGGCTGCTCCCAGGACCCCTCCTGTCCCTGGGTGTTTCAGCCGACATTTTTTCCATCCCATTCTGTAGCATGACCTGACCAACTGGTCGGACGCTCCTGTTCTTGCTGGCTATTGGTTCACGAGTGTGTCTACCTTGGTTTTGACAGTAGTCATTGAAACAAGGTCATATTTCTTAGATGGGCTTAACATATAAGAAGAAAAGGAGTGGAGGAGGAAGGAGAGAAAGAAAGTTAGAGACTAGAAATGGATAAAGAAACCAAAAAACAAATGTGAGAGGCAAGAAATTGGAAGGAAAACCTTGTTGGTCACCTGGATTACTAGTTTGAGGGCCCAGGAGTGGTCATCTGTTTTGCTGCTGCTCGTCACAGGGGCCGGTGTGGGACTCCTGCTTGTGGTTGGGCTTCTGTAACCATGACTTATTTTTTAATGTCTTAAAGTTTATTGATTTGTTTCTTGAGAGGAAGGGACAGAGAGGCACCCCCAATAGGGCCATTGCACCACAACCCACCCCGTTTCAGCCACCCAGATCGTGAGCGTGTGCACACACACCCAGCATGCTTAGGGAGGTTCCGGAACATGAGCTCAGAACCATTCCCACGTCGGTCTGGTTGTGATGCTGCAGGGCCACTGCTTGGACCCACAGTTTATCTTTCTAGGGCATATTTATTGAGCTCTGTGTGTTAGGTGTTGTAGTGGGTGCTCTGGGGAAACGAATGTGGATAGCGTGAAGCTTCTGCTGTAGAAGAACTTACTGTGCTGCATTCTCTCTGGGTTATTCCCAGACCGGGATGACGAACTGCTTTGGTGTGGCGTGGTGTGGTATGGCACAGGTACCCTGTGACTCAGGAGACCCCTGGTCAGTGCCCAGACCCACGACTCATGCCGAGAAGGAAGGCAGGGGGATGAGGTGGCGAGAGCACAGGATATGGACTTGGCCCCACTGGGCTCAGTCCCAGGTCTGCCCCTTCCAGGCTGTGGGCTTCTAGCAAGGAACTGGCCTTGCTGGCCCCGGGGTCCTTGTGGTTACGGACCGAAGGCTGCTTGTGAGCATTCCGGATAATGGATTCAGAACTAGCCGCATGTGAAGCACATCACTAACGCAGGGGGTCTTCTTGTGCAGACAAAGTTGCTTGGGGGTGTCTAGTACTGAAAAAACAAAACAGCCAGCAGCAATGGGGAGTGAGAACTGGAAGCAGGATGGGGGCTCCTCAGAAAATTAAACGTAATGTTGCCACATGGTGCTGCAGTTCCACTTCTGGGTTTATACCCCCAAAATGGAAAGAGGGGTCTCAAAGAAGTATTCATGTACCCTGTCCATAGCAGCATGATTCACAGGAGGCAAGGGGGGGGAAGCAGCTTATTGTCCATCGATGGACAGACAGAACAAGGTACATCCATGCCATGAGATCCCAGCCTTGGGGAGGAAGGACGCTGCGACACTTGCTACAACATGGGTGGCCCTTGAGGACATGATGTTAAAGTGAAATGGGCAGTCACTGGAGGGTAATTAGGCAGGTTCCGTGTCTATGAGATTCCAAGAGTCGTCAAGCCCAGAGACAGGAAGTACCCGGGCTGGGGGCGCTGCCGGGGACCGGGCAGGGGAGCGAGACGCTGGTATCTAATGGGTGCAGAGTTTCAGTTTGGCCAAAGGAGAAGAGTTCTGGAGACGGATGAGGTCATGGCTATGCATGGACATGAATGACTTGATGCCACCGAATTACACACTTAAACATGGTTAAGATGTAAGTTTTATGTTGTGTGCATTTGCCACAATTTTAAAACAAGATTTTTTAAAAAGCAGGTATGTGTACAAATGAGCAGGACTGTCTTCAGTTAGCTGACAGTGGTTTTAGTGCAGCTGTGAGGGTGGAGCCGTCGCTGTGGGAACAGGTGAGTTTCTGTGGTAGGGGGTTCCTGGCAACGTCTCTGTCTCCCACACTCACTTGCCCTCTCGCCTTTGTCCACAGAATGACCCTGGCCAGATGCCAACGCCATGCTCTCGGCCTTCCCAGCCTGTAGAACCATGGACCAAATAAATAAATTTATGTTCTTTATAAATCACCTCATCTGTAATATTCTGATAGAATACAAAAACAAAAATAGATACTCTGGCTTTGATTAAAATTTTATGGTCATTCGGTATGATCAATGTGGCACCAAAAGAATTGTCTTTTCTTCTTTCACATTATTTTTTAAATGATTTCAAATGTACAAAATAAACTTTTTTAAAAGATTCAGCTTTATTTAATTTAGCTTTATTTATTATTATTGTTTTAAATTTGACCAGAGAGAGACAGAGACAGAAAGAGAGAGAGAGTGAGAAAGTAAGTCGCCAGGTCCTGGACTTGAACTGCAGTCAGCCACGTAGGGAGTCCAGTGCCTTTAACCACCACGCCACCTGCTGGTCCCTAAAAAAGAAACTTTAATAAGGTAAATTTCATAGCTAGCTGCATCTTTTTACTTTATAGTTTTCAGGGGGTTTTTTTTTGAGGCTTTATAAATTAAGACAACTATGAAACGAAGCTTTAATGATAATTTTTCTTAAATTCCATGAGTAGATAATCTTCCTAGAGTCTAGTAGAACAAAAAATTTTGAGGGCTTTGGTAAATGATTCTCAAAGTGTCACTGCAGTTAAGACCAAACTTGAACAAATCTTGAACTAAGACACACACGATCCAATTGAAGGAGTATCTATTCCTTTTTCGGTGTCAAGTGTCAACCCCTGGGTTCTTGGCATCATCACCTGTGTTCCTTGGTATCCAGAACAGGGACCACAGAGTCTTACAGAAGGAAGAGATGGGTTGAGCACTGGGTTTCAGATGTTGGTGTCTGTCGGGTAATTCTGACGCAGGGGACAGAGGCCACACTGGAGGACACTATAATAATGACACTCTACTGGGTTGCCCCAATGACTCATTTTATTTTTGGACAGCTGTCGGTGTAAGAAAGCTGCTTTCTCTCAAGTCACAATCCTTCCCATAATTTCTGCCTGGCTCTAGTTCTGCCCCCAGGCACTGTCTAACGCATTTGAAGCCAGTCACTGCTGGGCTGCCTGAGTGCCCATTCAGTGCTGACGGGCAGGGCATGCAGAGGTAATGCAGCCAACCGGCTCACCCACAACTAGTGTGCATCCTCTCCTAACCCAGCTGGCTGCTCCCAGGACCCCTCCTGTCCCTGGGTGTTTCAGCCGACATTTTTTCCATCCCATTCTGTAGCATGACCTGACCAACTGGTCGGACGCTCCTGTTCTTGCTGGCTATTGGTTCACGAGTGTGTCTACCTTGGTTTTGACAGTAGTCATTGAAACAAGGTCATATTTCTTAGATGGGCTTAACATATAAGAAGAAAAGGAGTGGAGGAGGAAGGAGAGAAAGAAAGTTAGAGACTAGAAATGGATAAAGAAACCAAAAAACAAATGTGAGAGGCAAGAAATTGGAAGGAAAACCTTGTTGGTCACCTGGATTACTAGTTTGAGGGCCCAGGAGTGGTCATCTGTTTTGCTGCTGCTCGTCACAGGGGCCGGTGTGGGACTCCTGCTTGTGGTTGGGCTTCTGTAACCATGACTTATTTTTTAATGTCTTAAAGTTTATTGATTTGTTTCTTGAGAGGAAGGGACAGAGAGGCACCCCCAATAGGGCCATTGCACCACAACCCACCCCGTTTCAGCCACCCAGATCGTGAGCGTGTGCACACACACCCAGCATGCTTAGGGAGGTTCCGGAACATGAGCTCAGAACCATTCCCACGTCGGTCTGGTTGTGATGCTGCAGGGCCACTGCTTGGACCCACAGTTTATCTTTCTAGGGCATATTTATTGAGCTCTGTGTGTTAGGTGTTGTAGTGGGTGCTCTGGGGAAACGAATGTGGATAGCGTGAAGCTTCTGCTGTAGAAGAACTTACTGTGCTGCATTCTCTCTGGGTTATTCCCAGACCGGGATGACGAACTGCTTTGGTGTGGCGTGGTGTGGTATGGCACAGGTACCCTGTGACTCAGGAGACCCCTGGTCAGTGCCCAGACCCACGACTCATGCCGAGAAGGAAGGCAGGGGGATGAGGTGGCGAGAGCACAGGATATGGACTTGGCCCCACTGGGCTCAGTCCCAGGTCTGCCCCTTCCAGGCTGTGGGCTTCTAGCAAGGAACTGGCCTTGCTGGCCCCGGGGTCCTTGTGGTTACGGACCGAAGGCTGCTTGTGAGCATTCCGGATAATGGATTCAGAACTAGCCGCATGTGAAGCACATCACTAACGCAGGGGGTCTTCTTGTGCAGACAAAGTTGCTTGGGGGTGTCTAGTACTGAAAAAACAAAACAGCCAGCAGCAATGGGGAGTGAGAACTGGAAGCAGGATGGGGGCTCCTCAGAAAATTAAACGTAATGTTGCCACATGGTGCTGCAGTTCCACTTCTGGGTTTATACCCCCAAAATGGAAAGAGGGGTCTCAAAGAAGTATTCATGTACCCTGTCCATAGCAGCATGATTCACAGGAGGCAAGGGGGGGGAAGCAGCTTATTGTCCATCGATGGACAGACAGAACAAGGTACGTCCGTGCCATGAGATCCCAGCCTCGGGGAGGAAGGACGCTGCGACACTTGCTACAACATGGGTGGCCCTTGAGGACATGACGTTAAAGTGAAATGGGCAGTCACTGGAGGGTAATTAGGCAGGTTCCATGTCTATGAGATTCCAAGAGTCGTCAAGCCCAGAGACAGGAAGTACCCGGGCTGGGGGCGCTGCCGGGGACCGGGCAGGGGAGCGAGACGCTGGTATCTAATGGGTTCAGAGTTTCAGTTTGGCCAAAGGAGAAGAGTTCTGGAGACGGATGAGGTCATGGCTATGCATGGACATGAATGACTTGATGCCACCGAATTACACACTTAAACATGGTTAAGATGTAAGTTTTATGTTGTGTGCATTTGCCACAATTTTAAAACAAGATTTTTTAAAAAGCAGGTATGTGTACAAATGAGCAGGACTGTCTTCAGTTAGCTGACAGTCATAGCAGCATGATTCACAGGAGGCAAGGGGGGGAAGCAGCTTATTGTCCATCGATGGACAGACAGAACAAGGTACATCCATGCCATGAGATCCCAGCCTTGGGGAGGAAGGACGCTGCGACACTTGCTACAACATGGGTGGCCCTTGAGGACATGATGTTAAAGTGAAATGGGCAGTCACTGGAGGGTAATTAGGCAGGTTCCATGTCTATGAGATTCCAAGAGTCGTCAAGCCCAGAGACAGGAAGTACCCGGGCTGGGGGCGCTGCCGGGGACCGGGCAGGGGAGCGAGACGCTGGTATCTAATGGGTTCAGAGTTTCAGTTTGGCCAAAGGAGAAGAGTTCTGGAGACGGATGAGGTCATGGCTATGCATGGACATGAATGACTTGATGCCACCGAATTACACACTTAAACATGGTTAAGATGTAAGTTTTATGTTGTGTGCATTTGCCACAATTTTAAAACAAGATTTTTTAAAAAGCAGGTATGTGTACATGTTTTTTTGTTCAGATAGATGACAGTGGTTTTAGGTTATTTCAAGTTTGACAAGTTACCCTTCGGACTGGAGATTTGCCTGCCAAGCAGACTTGTGTTCACCTTTTTAAAACTTTTTAAACTTACTGTCAGAGAATGCATGCTCTCACCAGAGAAGGAGAGAGAGAGGCAGAGAGAGACAGACACCCACCCCAGTGGTGTAGTCATGCCACAATTCTTTTCCCTCCATTTCTCCTTTCTAACAGGATTGTGGGCAAACATGCACCTGCACTCAGGGTGTTTAGCATGCCACCAGGGCTGGGACTTGAACTGCAGTCGGCCATGGGGGATCTAGCTCCCTATGTATGGCGCTTACACACGCTGCCCCATGGCCAGCCCCTGGTGTCCACAGTTTGGAGCGAAGTGGACAGCGTCCTTAACTCTGTCTCAGTTAATACAAGGCCGTGTGGCTTTCTGGCTGGCAAAATATTGAGCCGTGGTGTGAGGGAGAATATGATGATGGGAGTGTACAGAGGCAGCTTGTGGGTTAGAAAGTAAAGAGGAGTTTTCTAGCAATGAGAACTGCCTGCAGGGCACCTGCTGCCACGGGAAGGGCGCCTTCTCCTGCCTTTGACGTTCATCTGCTCAAGTGAGATGATTCTCTTACAGGGCCTTTCAGAAAACGGTGGCCTAGCTGGCTCTGATAGGTGCTTTCTGATGGCGATACTGTTGTTTCTTACTATGTACTTGCTGATTGCAAATTCTATAATAGAAAAGAGTATTTCTGACAGAGTTCTTCCTAAAAGGTGTTGAGAAGTTTTTTTTTATTAAAGTTTTCCAAATACGGGAGTAGGTTTTTTGTTGTTATTATTTTTTTAAGGTTTTGCTATAGAATATGTCATTCGGGAGTAGGGTTTTTTTTTTTTTTTTTTTTTGAGTTTTTGCTATAGAATATGTGCACTCGCTGGAAAGAGAAAGAGGAACAATGAGAAGTCACCATCCCCCCACTCCCAGGGGCCATAACCATGCCACAGTCCCATCTCCACACTCAGGGCACACATATGCATGTCTGGTGTATGTTCTATGCCGCCAGGTCCGGGACTTGAACTACGCACTCAACCATGTGGGATCCAGCCACTTCAGCCACCATGCCACCTAGGTGGCCCAGGAGTATGTTTTAAGCTTAAATGTAACACACAGATAGAAAAGTACAGAAAATAGAAAAGTCTCCCTTGGTGCAAACCCCAGGTCAAAAAAGCAGAACGGTGCTACACCCTGGGCGCTTCCCCCGCCCCTCACAGTCCTCTCTCCTCCAAGACACCTACCGTCCTGCTTCTAATTTTAGTTTAGTTTCCAAGGTAGGCTTGTTAACTGTAAAGGCAAAGAATCGAAAAGCAGGACTAAGCCATTTGGTTTGGCAGATAAACAGATTTTCAAGCTGTGTGCTTGGCTGCCACCAGCATCTCTGCGTGTGGACTAGACAACCATTCGGCTGGAAAACAAGCCTTTCCTGCTGCAGACCCTGCTATTCAGTTGCTGAAATTCTCAGCTGTGAGTCTGACCTGAGCCGGATTTAAATACCTTCTTATTTATCCATTAGTTAGTACAATTAGTTAGCAGGAGCCTTATATAGCTTGTTTTTCTACCCATGCCTGCACAGCTAAGTAAATTTATAGATGCAAATGTGTGGGTGAGATATGGGTGGTTTCCACTGACCCACATGTAATCAAACATCCTGTTACATGACACAGTGCCAGGCGTGCTTAGGCCTTGAAAGTACTCGCTGGGCTTGTGAGTTCAGGAACTCGTCCTCCTTAAACGGAACTCATTTTTCCAGTGTTAAGGAACACAGCCTCTTTCTTACCGACCGTGTTTGTTCAGCGTCTGCTTCATGTAGTTTTGAGGTTTATCTGTGCCGAGAGGCCTAAGTTGACCTGCAGACTCTGTTAACCCACAAAGTCGTGTTTCATTCATTCGTCATTCAGAAAACGTTTTTGAATATTCGCTGCTCATGAATATGCATGCAAATGGCTAGCAGTCATAGCTATCATTCTCAATAGCCAGATTGTTCGACATGCACTCAGAGAGTTACAACTTTTTTTTAAAGAGAGATTTTTGCTATTGGGCGTGTGCACTCGCCAGAGACACAGAGTGAGAGAAAGTGAGAAACCACCTCCCAGGAGGATGGCCACACTGCATTCCTCCCTTCTCCGTCCTCCTCTTGGGATTTCGGGCACACACACACGCATGTGCCCAGCGTGTCTCCAGCCACTGGGTCCAGGACGCCAACCTCAGTGGGCCATGTGGAAGTCCAGCACCTTAACCACTAGGCCACCTGTTGGCCCTATGGTAAACCATTTTTTAAAAGTAGGGTAATGAGTATGCATTTCCTCTTTGCACGGAATAAAAGAGTTTGCACAGGCAGTGGGGTACTGGGGCACCTGTCCTTTTGTGAAGATGTCCCAGGTGTGGTCTGGGTCAAGGCAGAAAGTAAACATGCCCCAGGAGCAGTTCCGAAGCTGAGGCTGGACTCCCCGCAGCCTCAAGCCCCCAGTCTAATTTGCCCTGGTCACAGTTGCTGATGCTCAGCATCTCCGAGTTTTCACTGCTGTCTCTGTGGCCAACCCCAAAGATAGAGGATTTAGCAAGGAGTGAACAGAGGATAATTTTATACTGGACCAGAGAGGCTGACAAGAGGAGAGTATTTTCAAGTGAAGAAGCGAGTTTCTTAGCTGGAGATTAAAAAAAGAAAAAAAAAAAGGGAAAATAGGGCCAGTCCCTGGCACGGCAAGTAACTTGGCTGGATTCGACCGATTCTGCAGTTCAAGTCCCAGACCTGGTGGCTCAAGAAAGACACCAAGTGTGTGTGCATGTGTGCCCAACATTCTCAAAGGAGGAGAGATAAGGAGAAAAAATTGTGGGGCGACCATTCCCAATAGGGCTACTTTCTTGCTTTCTCTCTGTCTCTCTGTGTCACTCTCTCTGGCAAGACCATACACTCTCTAGCAAATTAAAACAAACAAACAAAAAAAGATGGAGAAATAACTGGGCTGAACTCACTTATCTTGGTGCGGAGAGAGATACGGGTTAGTCGCAGCCCAGTGGCTGGTGAACAGTGCGTCCTGCACCGGGACCTGTGGATGTCTCAGGGGCGAGTGAGGGATGGCTGGGTGAGAGTCGGGAGCTGGGCTCTCTGCCGCACTCTGAGAACCCTCGTTTAGGGACCTTGGGTGAAGTTCCTTAAGCTCTTCAGACCCCACTTCCTAACATCCAAAGCAGGGGTGACACATGCTCCTCTGGGATCGCATTCGGTTGCCAGGATGATGGGAACAGACCTGAGAATTTTGAGGAATCCAACTCTGCGCCTTGGGACTATTGCTCTGGGTTAAACTGTAACACCCTTCACTTTTTCTTAATCCTCTCTCCCTTAACTTTATGTATTTCTTCCCTAAGAGAGAGAGGGAGGGAGAGAGCACTCCCAGTAAGGTGTCCATGCCGTAATTCACCCACAGCCTCAGCCACCCCTGGCTCAAGCCTGACGTACTCAGGGAGGTCTCTGGGCGTGAACCCAGAACCTTGCCGGGTAGCTCAGCCTTGGAGAGATTGCATTTTGCCACTGCAGCACCGTCTGTCTGGTGCTCTCCCACCCAGTCTTTCCTTGGTTCTGGAGGATTCCCTGCCCTTCCCCATCTGTGGTGTCCCTGACCTGTCCTGGTTGGAGTCCCTTACCCAGCATCACTGGTCCTGCAGTGAAACTGAGATTTGGTGCACACACCGGGTGCAAACTCATTCATCTTGAAATACTATGGCAAACGGCAAGGGGAAAGCATTTTCGTTGATTATTGTGTAGTCCTTAAGCATTCTGTGAGCGGTAAAGCAGTTTTTTACAGGCGACTTTTACAGATAAAGAAACAGAGAGATAAAAACCTTATCAATCTGGCGGGGCTCTGCACGTCCATTTCAGTGGCATGTGGATTAGCTGGAGGAAACCCTGTGCTGCGGACCGGAGAAGGAGCGGACCTGACCTGCCACATGGGGCTTTCAAGGAGCCTGACTGCCTCACCCAGGGTCGGGAAAGAGAGAGAAATGGAGAGAGGAAGTGAGAAAGCACTCCCGACATGGGGAACGGTCACCCCAAAGTCCCTTTTCCTCATTTCTCTCTCCTCAGGATTCTGGGCAAGCATGCACACACACCTGACCTGTTTCCAAGCTGCCAAGGCCAGGACTTGTGTGCACGCTAGCCACTTGGGATCCAGCTACCTTACCCACCACGCCATGGCTGACCCGCTCCTCTGCTTTAATGGAACACCTACTGCTTCATATGCTCTGAGCTATTTCAGACTCTTTAGGAAAGGGATATGACCCTTTAAGCCATCAGAGTCACTTTCTTTCTTTCTTTCTTCCTTCCTTCCTTCCTTCCTTCCTTCCTTCCTTC
>NW_006159504.1:3684499-3689336 GCF_000334495.1 Tupaia belangeri chinensis | reverse complement strand
CCGTGGTTGACTACATGGGAGTCTAGCGACATAGCCATTACGCCAACTGCTGGTCCCCATAGTCACTTTCTAAGATTGTTAAACATTTTTTTTTCTTTTGAGAAGAGTTATAAAAGTTAAAACGAAAGTAGATTTGATTTTAAGAAAGGTCTGTTTCCGGGACCTGCTGTGATCGGATTGCATTTCCTCTTAATACCCTCACAATAAAACCAACCTCTAACACACATACTTCTGGGGGACACATCCAAACCATAGCAAATGCACTTACCACGGATTCACACATCCGAAGTACACAACGCAGTAGTTTTCATATGTTCCCAGACTTGTGCGCCTTTCCCCACGATCAATTTTAGAATACTCTGTCACCCTGAAAGAAATGGCAGTCACTCCTTCTGTACCCTGCTCTCTTCTCTCTTGCCCTGTGCAGCTACTAATCTAATACTTTCTGTCTCAACAATAAATACTAAGCAGCTGTTTTTAATGAAACTTCAGGGTTTTTTGTTGTTGTTGTTTTGTTTTTCATTGCCAGAAGGCACGTACACTTGCCAGAGGGAGAGCGAGACAGAGAGAGAAAGAGAGAGAGAATCCTCCAACAAGGCATAGCCACACTGTAACCCCCTTCTGCTGCACGTCTCCGTATTACCGAGATTTTAGGCACACGCACATGTAGCGTGTTTTTCAAGCTGCCAGGTCAAGATCTGAACTGTGGACAGCCATAAGATCTTGATCCCTTTGCCACTAGGCTATGAGGCTGGCCCTGTTTTTAATGATATTTTGTACATGACTTTTTTTTTTTTTTTAAGAGAGATATTTCTTTTTGGAGAGGTTTTTACTATAGGGCATGTGCATGCTCCAGATAGACAGAGAGACAGAAAGCAAGAAATCAGCCCCCAGGGAGGATGGCCACACTGCAATCCCTTCTCCTCCATTCTCCACTCAGGATCTTGGGCACGCACACACGTGCCTGGTGTGAGCTTAAACCACCAGGTCCAGGACTCGAATCGTGGTTGCCTGCATGGGAGTCCAGTGACATAGCCATTACGCCAACTACTGGTCCCTAAACAGAGATTTTTTGCTATAGGGTACATGAATGTACATGGCTTTTGATGTTTCCCAGGTGGAAGTGTTTTTAATTTTATTAATTTAACTTTTTAGAATTAAGAGGTGCTATTTGTAACATAATTTCTATAGAGCTTAATATTGTGGGAATGAAACTTTATTGTGTCTTTCATCAGGAAGAATACTCCAAGAAAGCAATTTTTCTCTTTTCTTCCTTCTCCTTAAAAGGAGAAAGGCCCTCTCCATTTCTCCATTAGCTTCTCATGGGCTTCCGGGGCTCAGTGAAAGGAGACTGTTCGCGGCTGCCCCCTGCAGTTCCGACACTGACAGACAGCACGGTGGAGGGCCTGGTCCCAGGACCGGCTTCCCACTGGGAGGCACCGGTTCCCACCTGAGGGCGAGTCACCTGACCTTTGTCCCTGTGGCTGTGGCCATCTGCTCTTGGCGATTACTAATAGGTCATTTTGAAGATTTTCTGTGATTATTTATGTAGCGATTCTTCAAACATAGCAGAGGGCTTAATAAATATTTCATATCTGACTTTCTTTTTTGTTAACATAGTGTTTTTTAGGCCATGGAATTCTTTAGGGAGTAACTTTATGAAAATTGCGATATGGAAATTAGTGTAAGTTCCATATTTCTTTTAAGTTCATTTATTTTATCCAGAGTAGGACAGAGAGAGAGACACCCAGAGACCAATAGGGTCGTGACGCCATGATCCCAGCCTGCCCTGGGTCATGGGCACGTATGAGTGCCCAGTGCGTTCAGGGAGGTCCCCAGACATTGCCCAGCACCTTCCCATGTGGGTCAGCCTCACAGAGCAGTATGATTTATCACTGTAGCTCCATTCAGCCCCTCCACACATTTTTTTTTCCTTAATTTTTGTGGTAAGATGCATGCACTGGCCAGAGAGAGACAGAGAGGGAAAATGCGACAGCCCCCTCGCATAGATGGCCACACCACAATCCCTTCTCCTCCACTCTCCTCTCCGGCTTTTGGGCATGTATGCACATGCGTTTGGCATATTTTCCATGCCACAGAGTCCAGGATCAAACTGTGCGTTAGGCCTGTAGGATCCAGCCACCTTAACCACCAGCTGACCCCCTTCCATAGCAGCTGACCCCCTTCCATACTTTTGCTGCCTGCAAAAAGTAAAGCCTTTCTGCAAGGGCTGAGGTTTCCTGAACCTAGATGTGTGCTGGGACTGGAGTCAGCATTATATTTTGGAAGGTTTGCTATAGCACGGAGTGTTGCTAAAAGGGAAAGGATGCTTGAGTGAGCAAAGACAGACAAAGGACAGACCCACACAGGGGCAATTAGTCTTCCATGCATTGTTCTATCTCGGAGGAAGCTAAAGGACCTTCCTTGCTCAAATCTTCCTGGGCCGAACCTGAACCTGAACCTGGGTGAGTGCCCGGTGCCTCCATTGTGCTTCCTTCCTGAGCACTGACGAAGGCTGAGCCACGTGACCCAGTCTGAAGACATTTTTTTCTCTCACTTGTTCTTTCTTTTTAAGTTTATTTATTACTTCTCTCCATGAGACAGGGGGCGGGGCATCCCCAGTAGTAGCTTCATGCCACCCTGTCCCCAGCCAGTCAGGATCGGGCATGTGCATGTACACCCGGTGTGTGCTGCAAGGCCCCGGATGAGAACCAGGGCCTTCCCTCCCGGGCCCAGCACTGCAGAGTGTTGCATTATGGCCGCGCCACCGGCTGGCCTCTGAAGTAATTTCCTTAAATGAAAGAGCGATCAATGAGTGCCTAGAGATAAAGGAATGATTAATTTGGGCACAACAGGAAAAATGAGTTTTTTCATTGGAATGACACTAGCAGTTGTTACTTGTTCTGCTTTTGTATCAGGCAATAGGTACCTTTCACAGAGAGTATAATACTGAGCGTATGTTCTCTGGTGAGGGACCAAGTCCTTAGAAGATGTGCTACCGATAAGCAAATCAAGGTTCAGAGATAATAAATAATTTGCTCATTTAGCTAGTAAGTAAATGGAATATGAGTCAGTCAGACTCCTAAACTAGTGTTTATTTAACTTTGAAAGGTTATTTTAAAAAATATGATTATAACATGTGGAGGGTATGTCCTTGACTTTATCAAGTTGACTTTATCCATTTACTTAAATGTAAACACAGAAATATGATTGCTATGCGAGACTAAATAATAAACACAATGCAGTGAACATTTACTGAGTACACACTGCTGTTGTTTATTATTCTAAATACTCGCCAAGTGCTTTAAGTTTATTTTATTTGTTTCTTTCACGAGAGAGGAGAGAAAGAGAGAGATCCTTGACAGAGTCTCTCCTCGCTGTGACCCCTAGATCTCCAGCTAGCTGGGACCCAGGCCCGGGCCCCCTCATGGATTCAAGATTGTACAGCAGCACCTATGGTCTTGTCACTGTGGCAGGGCCATTGCCAGGTTTTTCTCCAGTGCGCACGACAGTCTTATAAAAGGCGTGCAGCCATTGTCCCTTATGTACAGGTGAGTGAAGGTGAATGGATTTGCCAGTGTCATGTGGTTCTTTGAGGTGGAACTCGAATTTGAACCCGGACAGTCTGACTCTTTGGCTGAGCACGGATGCCACACGCAGCCACACTGACTTTGGGGAGACAAAAGCCTAGACCCTAAAAACCAATCGGTCACAGCCTTCACAAGAGGGCCTCCAGTTCTGGCAGTTTGGTGTGGTTTTTACTATGATCACAGCTTGAGAAGACGAAGAAGGAAAAACTTCATTGAAACTGTATTGACGATTTAAACACGAAATCAAGAGTTTCAAGGATGATTAGAGTTAAACCCGTTGAATGTCACCTGCGTTAACTTGAGCCGACGACCCAATTTTCATCTCTTAGAGCTGTTACCGTTTCTTAGGGAAAACTTTTTTTAAATTTATTTAATTTTGTTTGTCATTATTATTATTTTAAATTTGACCAGAGAGAGACAGAGAGAAAAGAAAAGTGAGAAAACAAGCCACCAGGTCAGGGACTCAGGGAAAAATAATTTCTTTTCTTGTGGCAAAATGAAGCAAATAATTGGTTCTTTTAGCTAAGAATTATAATTGGATTAAGCCATTTTTTCAAGCTGTCTCGTATTTTTTTCTTTTGCATGTTTTACTGCCCATGAAACAATAGGTCTTTGATGTCATAGCTTCTCCCAGCTCTGCCTTCAAATATAGCTACGAAACCTTGGACTTTGAAGACTTGGTAGTTAATAGATTACTAATAGCAAAGATAGGATAACAGGCGAAGTGCATGTGAACAGAGTGAGTCACAGAGCTCCTTCCCTTCAGGTTTCTCTGTGGCATTTGTGACGAACTGTGATGGGCACATATGCACACACACCTGGTGTGTTTTTCAAGCCGTTGGCACTGGGCTTCGAACCGAGCAGTCAGCCACATGGGATCTGGCTCTCCTAATACCAGGTCCTCTGGCCAGTGCTTTTGTTCAGCACCTGGCCACTCCATGGTTAAATGTCTCCTGGGTGATATTCATACTACTTTATGAAGGTCTCTTTCCTTTTCTGAATGATAACTCTCTGAATACAAGAGCAGTTTAAAAATGGATAAGACTTCGGTTTTTTTCTTTAAAAATGAAAATGTGGGAACCAGCAGTTAGCGTAATGGCTATGTCGCTGGACTCCCACGTAGCCAACCGCAGTTCGCATCCCGGACCCGGTGGCTTAAAACTCACACCGGCTCGTGTGCGTGCGTGCCCAAGATGCCTAGAGGAGAATGGAGGAGAAGGGATTGCGACGTGACCATCCTCCCTGGG
>NW_006159504.1:3658496-3684458 GCF_000334495.1 Tupaia belangeri chinensis | reverse complement strand
TGGCGAGCGCACGCCCCCTATAGCGAAAACCTCTCAAAAAAAAAAAAAAAAAATGAAGATGTGAGGCCAGCAGATGGCATGGTGGTTGAAGTGCTAGACTCCCATATGGCCGATTGCGGTTCAAGCCCTGGACCTGGTGGCTTGCTTTCTCACTCTCTCTCTCTCTCTCACACACATTCCCTATAGTAATTACAAAACAAAATAAATAAAATGAAATAAAAAATTCTTTTAAAAATAAATTTAAAATATAATGGAAGATATATTAAGATTCCTCTACTTCCTTTCATTGCTGAGAGTGTCAGATCATTCAAGTGAAACCCCAATTTTTTCTTGTCCCGATAAAATCAGTATACGCGAAAGTTTCGACATTGACCTTAACATAGAAGAAACTGTTTAAGGGAGCCGTTTCATCTCAGCACACCGCCTTCCACTCGTTCTTGGGTTCGTGGTTCATGAGCAGGATCCTGTGTTGGCATCCCTGGTGTCTAACTGGAACTGTGGTGGTGACTTCCCTGGACTGCATGGCCACCAAATACAGCAGTGGCCATGTGTCATGATTGTTGTCTGGGGCTGGCTAGACTGAGGAGTAGTCGCATATCGATTTATTGTTGCCAGTTCAGTAAGAATGTGGGGAACAGACTTAAATACGCCTGCCGCTGGGAGCCCTCGGCAGGTTCCACCCTACACCGAGCACTCCGGGTCTTTCCGAGGCAGAGCCAGAGGGAGCAGGAGGGGGCGCCCAGCTTGATGACATGTGCTGAGTCGTTACCAGGCTGCACTTCCTGGCCCAACCAAAGATAAACAGATGGGAAGATTTGGGCTAATGTACCTACCCCAGGGTAGGTGACTGGACAGACGGGCAAGAGACTAGGGTTAGAGAAGGCGGGGGAATCAGTGATGACGTGTCAGCAAGTGGGATACGTACCCGTCCTTGCACCACTGGAAGTGAACTTCACAGGAGAGCAGAGGGCTGAGCCCTTCCTCAAGATACTGAAGTATTCCAAGGAACACAGTGAGCTCAGGGGAAACTGAAGTCATTAAGGCTCCTGTGTTGAGCCCTCTGCGGGGAAAGTGGGTAAAGATGAATAGACTTCAAAAAGAGAACAATGAATTAAATTACTTGGAATGTTTTTGTTTCTTTTAAAGGCAGAGAGTGTATGTACATGAGAGACAGAGAGAAAAGACCCCCCGATGGGGCCTGGTTGTGCTGTATTCCCTTGGCCTCCAGTCCTCCGTCTTGTCAGGATCCTGGGTGTGCATATGTGCCTGGTATGTTTTTCAAGCCTTTGGAACCAGGACTCAAACTCTGGTCAGCCATGTGGGATCCCACTTCCTCTGCATAGCTCCTAACCACTGCACTATGGGGCCAGTCCACTTTGAATATTTTGAGTACCAATCTTTCATGAAATGAATAAGTTGAACTTTAAGACCAGGGATAAATTATTTTCTGAGAAACTGTTCCTCCCTGTCAATTCCTTCTGTTTATATATTCAGAGTCTAATCTGAATGCAGTGGGGCTTATTGAGACCCTCGCTTCGAAGGTGATTTGTTATCTAATTATGACGAACCTGATTGTTGTTCATTTACGTAGACTTTAGCAAGTTTTATCCTCTAGGTAGGTTTCAAGGTATCAAACATGAAGTAGAATTGTTTTATCCATTGTAAAAAAATTCAGTCTCTGGGAGTTGATTTTAAGCAATGCGGTAGAATGACTCCTGAAATAAAGGGAAATGATAGGGGATTTTATATTAGATAAATCTGAAATAAGTACCGTGGGTGATGTTTTTATAAAATTTACCTCACAGTAAGTAGGTACTACCATTTTAATTAATTAATTAATTAATTTTGGTGTGGCTCTAGTGTAAACAAATTCAAGACTACGTAACTCGCTATGAAATATGGTATGAAACTCAACTTGAGAGAGCACCTGCAAATGCATTTGTAATTGTGGGTTTTTTTTTTTTTTCCCTCCTGTTTTTCTTTATCAGGTCAGGTGTGGGGTCAGGTCGGCAGTATGAATGCCGGTCCAGTCCTCACTCTTGAGTAGGTGCGAGCCCTCATGCCACATGGCACCGTGGCCACAGCAGTGACCCAGCTGGGAGCCCGTAGTCACCCCTCCGTGTTTCTGTCACTGTAATTTCACTTCTGAGGTGGAGGTCAGAGTCTGCTGACCTTGCCTTCACCATTGGACTGTGTGGTTCATCCTTTGGCAAAAGCAGGGAAGGCTGCAGGTCGGCGTTTTCTGGTGGCTCTCAACCACCGCTGATCATTACAACCACTGGGGAGCATTTAGACCTTCCGTACCCGGACCAGGTGGGAGTCAGGCATCATCGGCGCTCTTTAGCACTCTCCCATGCTTCTTCCTTTTCTCTCTCAGTTTATCTATTTATTTCATCAGAGAGATGGGGGAGCACACCCATTGGGGTCTTCATGCCACAATCCATCCCCATCTGAGCCACCCTCTCCCTGTGGGTCGGCCTGCGGACCAAGGCACGGCACCATCACTAGATCAGCCATTGCAGCTCGTGTAAGGAAACCCACAAATCAGTGAATGAAGGTGGCCCAACTAATATCTGGTCAGTTCCTGCCGGGATGTCAGACATCCTGAGTGTCCAGAATAGCTACCACGCTGGAGAATTTACCTTCAGGCCACAAAGGCACTCCTTAGGATGGGGAATGGTTTCCCAATCGCCCCACACTCCAGAAGTGTCTGGTCTCTCCACCTGTTGGGACAGCCTCACTCGCTAGACAGCATTGCCATGGCTGTGTGGGGCACACGGGGCTTCTCTCCCTTCAGGGCTCTTCCATTCAGACCTGGACTACCAGGTAGATGTGAGGGCCCTCCTGACCGCAGACTCAGCTCCGGCAGTCCTGGGAGTTGCCCCTCCTCTCCACTCTACAAAGCAGCCCACGAGTGAGGAAGGAGTGGAATAGGAAACCATCATCACTCACATTATTCAGTATATATATATTTTTTAATAACAGAAAGTCATCTGATCTGCTCAGAAACAGGGTGCCTGTTGAGTTAGAGGGCTCCGGTGGTGGGTCACCCATGAACTCTGGGCAAGTCACTTGCCTCCAAGCTGCCCTTTGCTGTTGGTAAAATTTCTTTTCAGGATTTAATCAGCACTTGTTATGAAAGTGCCTTGTTAGAAAAGAAGAAACCCGAAATGAACTCCATTTAGACTCCACTTGAGCCAGGAGTGTAAGCCTTCCTGCCCAAGGGAGGAGCAGCCCCTAGGAAGCTGATAGTCCTGTCCTTATCTTTCTTATGACACGGCACACATGCATGCATGTGAAGGAGAGGAGTTGAGGGAGACGCGTGTCCACAGTGCTCGCTCACACGGAGATTCCCCTTTCTCCAGGATCCTGGGCACATGTGTGTACCCATTGTGCTTTCAAGCTGACCCATCTGGGGACTTGAACCCGGGTCAGCATGTGGCTTCCAGCTCTACAGTCTGGCACGCTACTGACTGCACCACAGCTGCACCACAAGGCCATCCTTGTCCTCTCTCAGAGTTATTTTTCTCTTTCTGCATCATGGGAGCTTGTTCAGTGAGCCATCACAGTTCTTTGCAAAAGGCCTGACAACACCAAGCACTGGCCAGGACGTGGGGAGGCGGGGCTTTAACCAGGCACAGCCGGCCTGGCCCTGTGACAGTGGTTAGGTGGATCCCACTTGGTCGACCATGCTTTGAATACCGGTCCTGCAGCTTAAAAACCTCACTGGATACATGTGCTTACACACCCAACACGCCGATGAGATGGAGAAATGAAGGAAAAGGATTGCGGCACGACCGCATCCCATTGGGGGATGCTTTCTCTCTCTCTCTCTCTTTCTTTCTTTCTGGAAAATGTACATGCCCTCTGGCAATAAAAATAAATTAAAAAAAAAAGTAGGAGCCAGCGTGCCCATCCCCCCAGGGTGGTGATTTATCACAGCTTTCCCTCTCTTGCTCTCTCCAGTGATCGCACATGCCCTATGGCAAAATAAACAAATAAATAATTAATTAATTTAATTAAAAATAAAATAAACAAGTATAGAAGCTGCAGCAAACCCCTTGGCAATTTCTTCAAAGATTCAACATGTATCTGTCTCGTAACCAAGAGATTCCATGCCTATGTATTTATGCAAGAGAAATAAAAACACGTGTCCATAAAAAGACGTGTACAGTACCATACATGACAGCTTTATTCAAAATATGAAAAACCTATAAGTATCTCAGCTGTCTCTTAGAACAGTGGTTTGATAAATTTGGATATATTCATAAAATGGGATACTACTCAATTAAAAAAAAAAAGATACTGATACGGGCAACCACAGGTTGGATCTCAAAAGCATTGTTCAGCAAAATAGCTCAGAAAGAATACATAGCGTATGATTCCATTTGTGTGAAGTTCAAAAACAGTGGTCACCAGGGGTGGGGGCTGGGAGTCGGGGTACTGCGAGCGATGGGAATTCTCTGTGTTTTGTTTTGGAAGGTGTTTACACTTAGCAAAACGGTCCCATAGAGCAATTCGTATATCCAAGGAGCCTTAACAAGTTCAGCCCCATAGCACAGTGGTTAAACCCTGCACATAGAAAGCTGGATCCCACATGACTGACCACAGTTTGAATCCCGGCCCCGGTAACTTGAAAAACATGCCAGGCACATGTGCATGTGTGGCCAGATTCCTGATAGGAGGGAGAAATGGAGAAGCAGGATTGGAGTGTGATTCTTTGCATCTCTCTGGTGTGTACTAACCTCCACTGGCAAAAAATAAATAAATAAATAAATAAATAAAAGGAAAGAAGGAAGAAAATGTTCATTATGAAAAACTATGCATGGATTTTAAAAGGTTTTGCACTAAGGAAACTTGTGCTTTTTAAAAACTAACTATTTTACTTAATTGTATTTATCACTATTATTATTATTTTAAAATTTGACCAGAGAGAAACAGAGAGAGGGAAAGTGAGAAGGCACACCGCCAGGTCTGGGACTCGAACTGCCATCAGACATGTGGGAGTCCAGCGCCTTAACCACCACACCACCTGCTGGCCCCAATCCATGTATTTTAATTCCTTATTTTATTTTTCTATGAACTTTTTGAAGTCCTTATGTACATGTTTTAGAGAGGGGTGTGGAAGGTTATAATTCACTTTTATTAGTTTTGAAATTGTGGTAAAATATGCCTAACGTAGAATTTAACGTTTTTAAATGTATGGGTCCGTGTCATTAAGTACATTCCCAGTGTTCAGTAACATCGCCACCATCCATCTTCAAAAAACTGTAAAGTTTACCTCGGTATAAAAAAGCAAGCTAAAAATAAAGCGTGGGGCAGAGCGGTCCCATGACCCTGTGCTGAGATATTAAGCTCGTGTGTCCATCTGCTTGAGCTGCAGCCCCAAATCGTGTGAGCACAGCTCTGTCCCAGTGCTCTGCTAACTCTTCTCAGGTCACCCCACTTCTCCACCCTTCCAGGAGCATTCGGGGGCAGCGAGGGTCTGCCCATCCCCTTCACCGGGCGCTTGCTGGGTGTTTGGAAGGTGTTCATGGAAGCATGCTGAATGCCGTGTGATCCCGATGGCAGAGCTGGGCTCGCTGTGTGGCCAAAGTTTCCTTAAAGGAAACTTGTGCCCATACTCGCCCAGCTCTCTGTGGGTAAAGGAGCCCTGGGATGGGCAGCAGTTAGTATGGCGTTCCTGAACTGTCTGTTCCTGATGAACGTACTTGTCTCTTTTCTGCCTTCTTGCGGGAGTGACTATGTGGACTCCAACACACAACACCATGGCTAATATGCTTCCCTCTCTCCTGTGTCATGTCTAAAAACGATCTAAACCCAGCCTCAGTGGCGCAAGTGGAAGGGCGCTGCTGTGTGGTGGCTGAGGCCACGTGGGAGGCTCGGGTTCGGTTCCCAGCCCTAACTAGACGAGCCAGCGCAGGGCTGTGTGCCTGTCGTCCTCGCTAACTGGGAGATGGGGCAGGGGAGGGTGATGTGGCAAGGCCCTGTCAAAAATATCTTCCTTTCACATGCTCTCATTCAAAAATAATACTTTAAAAAGTCCATCTAGGACCAATAGATGGTTTGGAGGTTAAGGTGCTGGATCCCACGTGGCTAGCTTTGTTGTTTGAGTCCCAGATGCAGTGGCTTGAGAATCACTCCAGGCACATGTGCATACATGCCCAAAAGCCCAAGAGGAGAGCAGAGGAGAAGGGATTACGATGTGGCCGTACCCCGCAGGGGTGCCTTCTCACTTTCTCTCTCTCTCTTTCTCTGGTGCCCTGTGGCAAAAACAAAACAAAACAAAACAAATCCATCTAAACCACCAAAAAAGCTCGCCTACCACTGCAAACATTTTCTCTTAGCTCCTAGAGGTTAAAAGTAATACTTGAGTTTTCACCTATTTAGAAACTCCAGCAGTTCCCAGGAATAGGATTATAAAATCTGGAAGGGACTGATCATCAGATGGTGCTTAAAACCTGGACACTGGACACACTGCTTTGTAGCCAGCCACAGACGGTCCACAGGCAGCCAACGCCTTCTTCTTCTCCTGAGCCCAACTGCCAGAAATAGTTACATGTGAAAGCGCTTCTAATTCCCAGACAGATAAACTGTTTATATCATCTGAATTGCACATTTTTGTTTACACATAATTTTCAATGTCTGTTCAGTGTTTCATCCTTCATCTGTAATTTTATGTATTTCCTTCACAATAAGGCTACCAGTTTCCCTTTAGAATGTTTTGCTGGGGGCCAGCTGGTGGCATGGTGGCTAAGGCGGCTGCCTTCAACATGGCCGACTTCATGGTTCAAGTCTAGGATCCAGCAGCTTGAAAAACATGCCAGGCACATGGGTGTATATACCCAAAATCTCAAGAGGAGAGTGGAGGAGAAGGGATGGTGGCGTGGTCATCCCCCTCAGGGAGGTGATTTCTTTCTCTCCTCTCTCCTCTCTTTCCAGCGAGTGCCCACACCCCACAGTGCAAGGATTTTCATCAGTAAAGACTGGCTTTGTGGGGAGCATGGGGGCAAACAGGATTGCCAGATTTTGTAAATAAAAATACAGGATGCTTAACCTTAAATTTCAGTTAAGCAATAAATATTTTTAATGTATCTCATGCATTATCTGGAAAATACTTACCCAGAAAATTATTTGTTGTTTAGACGTGCAGGGCACCCGAGCATGCTGCGTTCCATCTGGCAGCCCTCGGGGCAGAGCCCTGTGGCAGGTGGCACCTGGTGGAGGCTGTGCACGGGAGCCGAGGTGGGTTCTGACCAGGGACAGGTTTTGCACATCCCCGGAGAGGCCTCGCTGGAGAATTGGATTTGGGGACTGAAGAAGGGAGGGCTCAAGGATGACGTCTAAGTTCTGGACCTCAGCCCCTGTGGTACCGTCCCCGAGGTGGAGAAGGCGGGAGAAGGGTGGCTGTGCGAGGCGGTGACCGCTGACGGGGCTTACAGACATCCAGGTGGAGAGGCGGCGTCTGGGCCTACATAAGCTCAAAACCATCGTGTCTGGTTTTGGTTTTCATTTTTTTGTTTTCAAGGTTCATCTATTCATTTCTTCCATGAGAGAGAGACGGGGGTGGGGGTGTCATGTGTACACACTCCTGGTGTGCACGGGGAGGACCCAGGACAGTAGCCCGGGACCTTCCCACGTGGGTCCAGCATCGCTGAGTGTTGGGTGACCACCGTGCCACCGGCTGGCCTTATTGTGTCTGTTTGATGAATGTCTGTGGCTTCCAGCCTCTTCTCTTGGGAGAGTGGTCGGGGCAGGCTGCCTGCCGTCTGTGTAAACATTTATTTTTTTAATTTGGAGAGGGTTTTTGTTTGTTTGTTTGTTTGTTTGTTTTTTTGCTATAGGGCACGTGCGCTCACCAGACAGACAGAGAGACAAAGAAACAGAAAACGAGAAATCACCCCCCAGGGGGGTTGGCCATGCCGCAATCCCTTCCTCCATTCTCCTCTCGGGATCTTGGGCACAGACGCACACGCACCCGGCGTGAGTTTAAGCCACCGGGTCCGGGACTCGAACCGCGGTCGACTGTGTGGGAGTCCAGCGACATAGCCATTACGCTAACTGCTGGTCCCCTGTGTAAACATTTAACATCCCGGTAAGCTCTGCTAAGAAGAGACGAAGCAGTGAGACTAGAGAATATCTTGCCGTGTAACAGGCTTCTGGGGGCCTCTGCTGCAGTGTCTTCAGGGTTGCATTGCAGGGCATAGTGAAACAACGCAGGCTCCACATGGCGTGGCCATGTGGGCAGTCAAGGATGGGAGAGAAATCGGCTCAAAAGTGCCTCCCGGTCGCAACGTCTATAAACTCAAATAGGGATACTTAGACCACGCCATGCCTCACTAAGTATTTCTTGAAGTTTGAACCCCCAAAAGAAATGATTTCATTATTAGAAAAAACTAAGGGTATATAAGCACAGTTGTGATATTGCATTTCTTTTTTTTTTTTTTTTTTTTTGAGAGGGTTTTTTTTTTCACTATAGGGCGCGTGCGCTCGCCAGACAGACAGAGAGAGAGAGACACAGACAGAAAGCGAGAAATCACCCCCCAGGGGGGATGGTCACGCCGCAATCCCTTCTCCTCCATTCTCCTCCCGGGATCTTGGGCACGCACGCACACTCGCCCGGCGTGAGTTTTAAGCCACCGGGTCCGGGACACGAACCGCGGTCGACTACGTGGGAGTCCAGCGACATAGCCATTACGCTAACTGCTGGTTCCCGATATTGCATTTCTTGATTAAAAAGACTCATCTTTTGGGGGGAAAAAGTGGACTACATATATCATAATTTCTCTTGAAATGGTATTTGTGTGGGGCTGGCAGGTGGCGTGATGGTTAAAGGCGCTGGACTCCCACATGGCCGATCGCAGTTTGAGTCCTAGACCTGGAGGCTTTCTCCCTTTCCCTTTCTCTGCCTTTCTCTGGTCAAACTAAAAAAGAATAATGACACATGGAATTAAATAAATAATTCTTTAAAAAAGAAAAAAGAAATGGCATTTGTCCAAAAAGTTTATTCACCTTCTTAAATGAAAGGTCTTCAAAATTTCATGAAAATACGTCTTCTGCAAAAACGATGCATGGATTTCAAAATTTTTGCACCCGAATCAACTCAGACTTTAATTTCCTTTGTCTACACATGAAGTGCCTTCATGTACATTAGTCGCCTCCTAGTCCTCAGTTTCCCTTTCCAGGGCTTCCGTTACCTGCAGTCCAAAAACTTTAACGATTTGTAAGTTTTAGTTGTGGACCATTGAGTAGCGTGCTGAAGTCTTACCTGTCCTGCTCCGTCCCACCTGGATCACAACTCATTTCTCCGTCCAGCCACACTGCAGACACCACGTCCCTGTCACTTAGTAACCGTCTTGATCACCAGATCAAAGAATCATAGAATATACAGGGCTTTTCCTGACTGCAGTTTCAGGCCTCCTGGGGGTCCTGGGACATGACTGGAGCGACTGCAATAATGAAATTCCGTATTAGGTCGCATCTGGTGTCATCAGCATTTAATCACAAGAACTGATGGTGCTTCTTACCAAAGTCTGTCACAGATCTGCCTGCTGAAGCCACTTAATTAGTAAGAATTTTGATTACGAAAGCGTGGATGCAAAATAACCTCAATGTCCAGAAAACGTTTCAGAAAAATAAAAACTGGACACATTCCTGAGTTTTTTTCTTGTTCTTCTAGTCTATTCCTGAAAGTCTTTCAGCAAAGGATTTTACTGAATAATTCTCATTAAGATGTAAAGAGTTAATGAAGTTTGCAGGATTCCTCTTTTCCCGAAGGCACTCACATTTTAGTAGCGAACGAAATGTCACCCCAGTCAAATCTATATAAGACCTATCTGTTTGCTACAAATGCAAGACTCGAGGTTTTGCTGGATGTAGGGCCCACTAACCTGTATTTTAAACAAATTTTCTTGTCATTTTTGTGAACTAGCACATTTGGAAAATACTGGCTTGAGCAAAAGGCCGGAAGTTGTCATTGTTGGGACCAGCGGCTGGCATGGTGGTTAAGGTGCTGGATTCCCGCATGGCCAACCATGGCAACTCGAGAATCATGCCGGGTGCATGTCCGGAATCTTGAGAAGAGAATGGAGGAGAAGGGATTGCAGCATGGCCACCGCCCCCCACCCCCCGCCCCCCGGAGGGGTGACTTCTCGCTTTCTCTCTGTGTCTCGGTCTCTCTCCAGCAAGCATATTTACCATGGCAAAAACCTAAAAAAAAAAAGTTTGAAGTGTTGAGGCCAGATGGTGGCTCAGTGGCTAAGCACAGCCTTCTCTGAGACTATCCCACATAGGAAGCCCGGAGACTTCCCTGGCTCCATGGGACACACGTGTACCCATGGCTGAGTGTGAATTGCAGCATCGGGCCCCCATTGGGAACACTGTCTCTCTCCCTCTTTCTCTTTCTCTCTATCGGAGGAGAAATAAATGAGTAAACTTTATAATAAGTTGTAATTATTGGACTTTGACTATATTAAAGTTGCGAAGAAGCAGACTTGGAAGGGCTGCAGGAGAAATAATTGCACATAGATTTTTTTATTTGGGAAATAACTCAGCATGGTGTGTTGAGTGCCTCTTGGGCTTGGCAGTGTCCTCAGTGGAATGACATGAAGCCAGGGCTGCACCTGCAATAGGTGGGGACAGAAAAGGGGTGTGCAGCTTTGCTCAGGGGCCAGGCCAGTTTTAGCAGAGCTTGCTGTCTGAGAAATGGGACACTGGAAACAAGAAAGCAGCCTGTTCCAGGAAGCGAGCAGGCGCGAGGGCAGGCAGGAGGTACCAGAGGCCCGAGGGTACTGGGTTTCCGTGTGGCTGGCCTAAAGCATGACTGGAATGAGAGGAGCAGCTTATAATACCAGGAAGAGAAGTTGTCAGGAGCTACTCGCTAAGCTCTGTGCGCACAGCAAGCAGCAAGGAAACCGAGTGAGAGAAACTCGTAGCTGTGTTTGGAGACAGCGGGAACAGCAGTGTGGAGACGCGGGGCGTTGGTACGTGTGCGTAGGTGAGAGCGGGGGGCGGGCTGGGAGGGCAGACGCAGTAGGCCTGGAGGAAAGTCAGTGGGATGGGGAGAAGATTGGGAGTCAGGCACTAGTTGCATTCATTCTTTTATAATTGTTACATAAATATTACTTTATTATTCATGATAGGGAGTGCATGTGAGAGAGAGGGAGAGAGATGCCCTAGACAGGATCTCATCACACCTCACACCTCAATCCCTGTTCCCTACCCTCCAGCTCCCTGAGATCTGGCACACACGCATGCACGCGCCTGTCGTGTTTTCAGCCTGACCCAGGGATCCGAACCCATAGTAGGCAATGTGGTCTCCAGCCCTGCAGTTCAGTTTACTGACTGTTCCAGTAGGCTGGGCATCAGGCACTAATTCTAACGTGTCCTGAGCAGGCCAGCCCTGCTGCTCCTTGGGAGAGTGTATATGTTTGACAGGAAATCTGCAGATGCTCCCCCAGGCTTTCGGGTGCAAATGCTCCCTTACAATGATCGAGAAGAGAGAATGTCCTGTTTGCTAATAACGTGGCGAGTGCTCGGTTTCTTCAGCGCTGGAAAGGCACAGAGGGTCAGGCCTGACCAGCTGCTGTGACGTGGCGCCGGGTTAGACCACAGTCCTTCCGGCCATCTGCATGTCCTCATGGCCAGCCCACGCTCTGGGCCCTTCCACTGAGCCTCCCTTTCAGGAAGTTTGGTGGGATATCGGGCAGCCACATCACTATGGTGGTGTTCTACTTCCTTTCCAGCCTCACCCTCTCCTTCTAGACCTGAGGAAACACCATTTCAGAACAAAACCCAGTTCATTTACCTCATTGGAAACATGACAGAGACCGAGGACGCTTCTAGTCTCTTAGCTCTGCTCCTCCTGGTCTGCTGGTCGTCTGTGCAGCCAGCTTTCGGACACTTGTGGGAGCTGAACAAGGGTAATGGAGCTCATCGGTGGGAGTCGGGGCGCTGAAACCTGGACTTGGCACTTAGCCAAGTCTGTGCGCCCAGGGTTTCACCTGCTGCAAATTAAGATGATACAATACCCAGTTAGACTGTTAATTAGCTGGCAAGGTTACACATCACAGTGCTTATCCCATTCGCCACGGCCGCTGCTCCGTGTGAGCCTTGTCTCTGACCTGGCCTTCCTTGGAAACCCACCTTCTCGCCGCCACGCCCCGTGCTGCTGTGCCGTGTCTCCGGCGTTCTAGAGCTGGGGGCCACCTGCCTTCCCTACCCCAAGCCGCCTGGCCTCTGCCTGTGTTGTGAATGTATGCACATCAAGCCTCTGGTCTCCAGGCTGACAGTAACTAGTTTGTTGAAATACATTTTATTAACATCAAACTCTTTGAAATAGATACGTCTGGGACACTAGAACAAACAGCGAAGTATTTGAGGTTCTGGGCTACGATCCCTGACCATGTTGCAGAACCACACACCTCCATCCCGCCTGCGATTTGGGCTGGCATGAGTACTTTCCCATTTCAGTATCTCTGAACTCAGTCGGTGGCATCTTAATCATGTTAAAAGTAGCCATTCTTTTTATATCTTTTTTTTAAGATGGCACATAAAATACTAGTATAAAAATCAGTGGTATCTGGGTGGGCCCATAGTACAGTGGTCAAAGCCTATGCATTGGGAGCTGGCTCCCACAGGCCCAGCTGCGGTTTGAATCCTGGCCACGGCAGCTTGAGAAACACTGTGTGTGTGTGTGTGTGTGTGTGTGTGTGTGTGTGTGTGTGTGCATGCACGCTCCCAGAATCCTCCCAAGGGGAAGTAGAGAAGGGATTGTGGTATGCCCATGCCCCACTGGAGGGTGCGTCTCTCTCTCCATCTCTCTGTGAATGCATGCACCCTCGGGTCATCAAAAACCCCAGTAATATCTGAGAGTCAGTGTACACTGATCTTTACGTCAGCGTGGTAATTCCACTCTATGGTAACTTACCTCTCGTAGTAGTCCCCTTTGTAAACTAAATCTACAGAAAAATTTTGAGTTGATCATTGGCTAAAAAACTAGTATTTTATTGCTTGTACAGAAACAATTATTTTGTGTTCTGTGGAAAGAAGGGAGACTATTGAAAAGAAGTGCGGGTTGTGTTCAGTGTTGATGTGCTCTTCCGTCAGTGACTCACTGATGAATGTGTCCCTCGGGGTCCTTCTAAACAGCCCGCTTTCTAAACCCGGCCTTCTGAGGCCAGACCTATTCTCCTAGACTGTCAGATTGCTTTGGGTGCTCTAGAAAGATTGTACCTGATTTCCAAACGTGATCCCGCCCTGGGCGGGTGCGGGTGCGTGCGAATGTAGCTGCAGAAGCGGTGGAGACGCCTGCTTACGTCCTCCAGGGCAGCCCCGCAGATGGTTATGGGGACAATTGTTCTCAATGTGTATCCTGCCTCTGACGACGATTCCTGAGTGCCAGATGCCAACGGAGATCTAAATCCCTCATCGCATACTGATTTCACAATGCCGGCCACCCACTGCCCCTGGATGGAGAAGAACAGGGAATGCTCTTGGCGCCTGGGTCCTAGAACCTTGAGCGGCCCCGCCTTCCCAGCGCAGAGTACATCCACGCTGCCTGAGGCTGTGGGGTTGCCTCGAGAGAAACAGAAAACGTCAGATTCCTGTTCATTTGGGGTGATGATTGAGGTCAGGGGAGTTACTATTTTGAAGCAGCTCCTAAAAAGATGTTTTAAAGTTTATTTCTTCACTTCAGAGAGAGAGAGATGCACCCTCTGTGCTGCAGCCCCCCACCCCACCCCTCAGGTGGCCTGAATGCCCTGCTTTGGCAGAGAAGTCTCGGGATGTGAACCTGGGACCATGCCCGTGTGTCACCGCCTGTCCCTGTACAAGTGGGTACATTCTGGATACAGTCATACGTTTTGTCCAACTCGTGGGGGTGGAGGAACAGGAGGGACAGGGCTGAGGCTGTGACAGGGACCTGCAGGAAGGAAGTTTCCTGACTGCACGCACGGCGTCCTCCATTAGCATGACGTCAGGGCACACTCGGCGTGTTACAGGCGACAGTCTCCCCCAGCCCCTTCTTACACGGTGTCCGAGGAGTGGGGAGGACCCCAGACTCAGAGCCACAGAATTTGAGCAGGGACGGCTTGTTTGTTTGACCCATTTGCTTTATAGCGAGATGGAGGCCCAGAGAAAGCTAAGGAGCTGCTGGGGGTACTCACGGCAGTGCTGGGACAGAGCCCCCCAGTTCTCTTGCTCGTTGACTGTGTCTACATAAATAAGACCAATTTAAACTCAGTGGTGTATTGTATCAGGGTTTCTGTGGAAACCTCCTCTTGCTAGCTTAAGCAAAAAATGAAGAATTTATTGGAAGGAAGCTGAGGTATTGCACAGAGTTGCACAAAACTGAAGAAAGAGCTGACCAAGCAAGACTGAGCTGAGAAGGAACCAGGGCAGCCTGGGCCGCGCAGGAGCTATCCAGCTTGTAGGGCTTGTAGGGCTCCTGCCGCTAAGGCAACCTCCACCCCGACACGTTCCTGTCTGTCTCTGGTCTAAATATGAGACTGTGAAAGGCCCTTCCCTGTCAAAGAGGCTGCAGAGGCAGGCCCCACTCACATGGACCTCTCGGACCAGTCCCCCTACACACCCCATCCCTGCCTCTCCTATTATTTTGCTTGTTTTCTTCACTGTGCTTATCCCCGTGGGACAGTCCACATGTACTTGTCCCCGGCAGAGATCGAAAAATCCCGATGCCCAAGCCTAACCCTCAGAGATACTGATTTAATTGGAGTGGAGTGGGACCAGGGCATATGCATTTCTCTTTTTCTGTTTTATTGTCAAGGAAGTGTGCATGCTCCAGAGAGAAACAGGGAGAGAGAGGGAGAGGGAGAAAGCACCTCTTAATGGGGTGTGGTTATGCCGCTTCCCTTCCCCATTTCTCCATCCTTCTGGGATTTGGGGCACGCACGTGTGCCTGGCGTGTTTTCCCAGCCTCTCGAGCTGCGATTGGCCATGTGGAATCCAGCTCCCTTACCCGGTAGGCCACAGGGCCAGGTCCGTCTGCTTGTCCTGCGAGCGCCCAGTTCTCGTGCACAGCCTTCTGCAGGGACAGCAGATGCAGAACGTGCTGCCGTGGTCAACGCAGTGAAATGTCTTTCAATGACTTTAGAAAGGCAGATCTAGAAAGGGGTGTTAGGGAATAATGAAGCACTTGTGAGTCACATGTGTACGTGATTTGGACCAGAGCCCTTGCAGTGTGGGCTCTTGCTGGGTCCTCTGGGTGTATTTTCTTGGTTGCCCTTAATACGGCCCGTGGGGTAGATGGCAGTATCCTCATTTTCCAGGTAAGTCCGTGGAGGCTGAGGGATTAGGTAACTTCCCATGGTCCAGCAGCTTGGGCTTCACACAGCCTATGCTCACGGTTCTTTGGTAAATGACCACTGGGCCAACCCACTCTGTCCAATGGGCACCCTTGAAGGCTCTGCCCATAGGATTTGCCACCTCCATGGAGGAGAACCTCGGGGAGGCGGACTCCAGCTGTATGGGACCGCCCGGTGCTGGGATGTGTTATCAAGGGAGAACACCTTTCAGCAGAAAGACAGACAAGAAAGAGAATCTCAATTATTGCAAGAAAAGCAGAATTTACTGTGCCTTCAAGGCTAATTAATTACGGAAACGTGAAGAGCGTAAATGTGTGAGTGTCTGACCCTAACAATAGTTTATTTAAAAGACAAGAAAGAGGGGCCAACTGGTGACCTGGTGGTTAAGGCACTGGATCCCACATGGCTGACCATGGTTTAAGTCCTGGACCTGGTGGCATGAAAATCATGCCGGGTACATGTGTGTGTGTGTGCCCAAAATCCTGAGAGGAGGTGGAAGAGAAGGGACTGTCATGTGGCCATCCCTTCTTGGGAAGGGGGGGGGGTGATTTCTCACTTTCCCTCTCTCTGGTGAGTGCATGTGCCCTGTGGCAAAACCCCCCCAAAAAAAGAAGATGAGAAAGAGGAGGAGGAGGAGAGGAAATTTTAATTTTTTGTCTATCTGAGAAATTGAGATACAACTTGGGACTTGCAGTTTTGGAGTCTGTCATGTGAATGACCTGCTCTGTGGCACTTGTCATAAAAACGATGGACTAGAACAGGCTTCATGCAGGCGGATGGGAGTCCTCCCTGTCAGGGTGATTCGGAAAGGACTGATTGTTACACGGATACACGGACAATAGGATGGACGGCAGGCTGCTGAGGGTTCTTGAAGAAAGAGTCTGTAATCCTTTTGGGTTTAACCATTAGGCAAATTGGCTTCCTGGTTTCAGAAAGAGAAAAGGCAGCCACAAAGAGAAAAACCCAGGCCCGTGGGAACAAGTAACTTCCTCCTCCTGAGACAGCTTAAACCCCTAATCTTCCTTTCAGGAGGCCTAGGCCTTTCCTGCTCAGCATGAGGCTGGCTGGGGAGAAATCCAAGAGGTCGCTGAGCCTGGCAGAGAACCTGCTAGTCCGTGGGGCAACTGCACACGCGTTGTTTGGAAAATGGCTCTTGACGCAGAGAAACTGCACGGAGGCAGCGGCTTGATTCTGTCTCCACCTGGGAACGCAGGCTCTGGAGAATTGGCCTGCGCCTCCACTCTGCTTCTTTATCTCTTCTCTGTCTACGTAACATGCCTAGAGGCTGAAAAACAGAATGCTTCATTCACACCCCCCCTCATCATTCCCCCCCCCCCTCAGGTGGTGACAAACAGAAAAAAAAATAACTTAAGCCAACTGAACAAGCAGCCCCTGCCTCTGCACGATTCGTTTTCCTGCCAAGTATGTGCACGTGGACTGTCAGGACAGTAACGCGAGCAGTTAACTCACCCCGGGGAGACGAGTGAGTGAGGAGAAGGCCTGAAATCGGACGGCTTAGGTTTCAGGAAAGTGATTACAGGGCTGGAATGGAGGTGAAGGTGGGGGCGGGGCACGTCGGATATTATCTGGGGGCCAGAGAGTGGTGGCCCAGGGTTCCTTTACCTCCCTGAGTACATGACGGGGCTGGCGGAGGCTGGAGTGGAGTGGCACCAAGACCCTGTAGAGGTTCTGTCTCTCTCTCTCTCTCTCGGGAGGAAGAAATAAATAAATGAACTTTTTAAAAAAGAAAAGAGACATTTTCTGGAGTGCTGTAATTTGTGCTGGTGCTAAAAATTGTAGTGCTTTAGTGGTTAGAAGAATCTACTTAGTAATTTTCGTTTAGCAATTTTATCTGTGCAAAAGGTTACGGGAGCATGGGAGGGGCAAAGGGAGGAAACCCTGAACAGACACGAGAATGTCAAGTTCTCTGCTGAAATGATACGGTAATACCTGTGATCAAATGGCCACGTGCCGCGGGCACTTCTTGAAAACCCGTATTGCGCACGGTTGAAAGGGGCCATCATGGAATATAAATAAGAAATCATAAAATAAAAAGGTTCTTGAAAACCCGTATTGCGCATGGTTGAAAGGGGCCATCATGGAATATAAATGAGAAATCATAAAATAAAAAGGGGAAAATACATTTTTAAAAATTATGTTTACACCAAAAAAAAGTTACAGGAGATTTTCGTCACTTAAATACGGTAATGTCACAGTAATCCGGCTCTCCATGTGGGGACAGAGGGGGATGTGGGAAGTAGCACACTGTTCGCTTGCTTTGGCAGGAGCACGTGACACACGTTGTTCGTTTCATCCTCTCAGTCACCCCTGAAGGAAGAGTAATAGCTACATTTCATAGATGAGGAAAATGAAGTTGAATTAAATACCTTGCTGATGTCTACATAGTTATTAAGAAATGAAAGAACCAGCTTAGACCCCATTTCTCCTCATTGTATAAACTTTTGCTTTTTGACTTCAGGAAGATTCTCTTCTCTATTTTGGAGAGGTTTTTGCTATAGGGCGCATGTGAGTTTAAGCCACTGTGTCTGGGACTCGAACCACAGTCGACTACATGGGAGTCTAATGACATAGCCATTACGCTATCTGCTGGTCCCTGGGAGATTATCTCTTTACAGAGATTTCCAACCCACATTCTTCAGATACTCACAGATTTTCGGTTTTGGAATGTTTAGATAGTATCATAGCCTGGAAATGCCTGGGAACCAGCATTTATTAACCACCTGTCACAAACCAGCTAGATGTGGCTAAGGGAGCTGGGTGCCACGTGGCTGACTGGGGTTTGAATCTTGGCTCCAGCAGCCTGGAAAACATGCCAGGTGAGTGTGCCCGTGCGCCCCAAATCCCAACAGGATGGAGAGATGGAGAAGGGATTGTGACATGACCACCCCACTGAGGGGTGCTTTCTCTCTCTACCTCTCTCTGTCTCTGTCTCTCTCTCTGAAGAGCATATGGATCTTCTGGCAATTAAAAAATAATAATAATGGGTTCTGGGTTCTACTTACAAAATGGCTGCAGATCACAAAATCATCATCTGTGGAATTTCTAAGTTCACTTTAATTCAACCAGTTTTATTGCTGACTATGTCACTGGCAGAGGTGAGAGGGCCTAGAGGAGGTGGAATAGAAAGTATCTGCCCCCAGGCCCGGCAGGTGGCGGGTGGTTAAGGGTGCTGGATTCCCACATGGCTGACCACACTTTGAGTCTCAGCCCTGGGAGCTTTCTCTCTCCCCCTCTCTCTCTTTCTGTCCCTCTCTGGGCAAATTAAAATAAGAGAAATGAAGAAATAAGTAAAGTTAAATTTTTAAAAAAGTATCTTCCCCCAGGGAGTTTACGGTCTTCTTGAGGAGACACATTATCAAATGCACCTTATCAGACGCACTGTCAGATACACATCAGTTACATAACAGCCATAAAGAGCACTGGAGATGTCCTGGGGCTTGTGACAGGCTCCAAGTTGACTGCAGAGAGACAAAAGGGAGAGAAAAGGGGCCCTGCAGCTGGTGTGTGGTTAAGGGCTCTGGACTCCCACATGGCCAACCATGGTTTGAGTCCTGGACCTGGCCGTTTGCTTTTTCATTCTCTTTCTCTCTCTCTCTGTCCCTCTCCAGTCAAATTAAAATAAGCAAATAAACAAGTAAAGTTAAATAAAGTAATTCTTTTTTATTTTTTTATTTTTTGGAGAGGTTTTTGCTGTAGGGCGCGTGCGCTCGCCAGACAGACAGAGAGAGACAGAGAGATAGAAAGTGAGAAATCACCCCCCAGGGGGCATGGCCATGCCACAATCCCTTCTCCTCCGTTCTCCTCTTGGGATCTTGGGCACACACGCACACGCGCCCGGCATGTGTTTAAGCTGCCTGGTCCAGAACTCGAACCGCAGTCAACTACATGGGAATCCAGCGATATAGCCATTACGCTAACTGCTGGTCCCAATAAAGTAATTCTTTAAAAAACAAAAGGGAGAGAAGAATGTGGGCTGCAGCGGACCAAGCAGGATTGGGTGTGAGCTAGGCTCGCAGAAGACGTAGGACCTGCCAAGATGGGGAAGCGCATGATGAGCCCACGCTCGGAGGCGGCATGATACCAGCCCTCTCCCCCCAGGAGTCTCGAGGGTTCTGGGGAGGTAGATGGCCAGACTGCGGGGGCGTGGCTGGCGGGGGAATAGTTGAGATGCTTTCCTGCTGGCAGTGGTAGTATCGGCAGGCGGACCCGAGGGGGAGGGGGAGCAAGCAGTCCTAGAGGTGAAGGTGTAGCAGCGACAGGCATGTCTGGCAGTCGTTGAGCATCGATCATGCTGGGTAACCTCCATCCGACAAGTACTGGTAGAGTATGTGTAAGCGTTAGGGGCCGTTCCTCACCCCGTACAGCAGTGCGCAAAACTGGGGCCATCCCTGTTCTCTTGGGGCTGACGTTTCCGTGGGGAGATGCACAGAGTAGGCACATGGGGCCCAGACGGTGGCACAGTGGTAAGACTCAGTGCTCTGGCAGGGCTCTAGGGTCACATCCAGAGAGCTCCCCGAGCGTGGGCTGGCCCATGACCTGGGGACTGGCTGAAGGTGGGGTGGAGCATGGCATTGAGGCCCTAATGAGATGCTTTTCTCTCCCTTGTAAAAGAAATAAACTTTAATTGTTTTTACTAAGCAAATGATAAAACAGGCAGGGCCAGCCCCGTAGCCTAGTGGTTAAGGAAACTGGATCCCACATGGCCAACCGTGGCTTAAATCCTGGCTCCAGAGGCTTAAGAAATGCACCAAGTGTGTGCACATGCGCGCCCCAGATCCCAGCAGGATGGAGAGAGGAAGAAGGGGGACCAGCAGTTGGCATAATGGCTATGTCGCTCAACTCCCATGTCATGGTCCAAATCCTGGACCTGGTGGCTTAAACTCGTGTCAGGCATGTGTGCGTGCGTGCCCAAGATCCCAAGAGGAGAATGGAGGAGAAGGGATTGTGGCGTGGCCATCCCCCCTGGGGGGGGATTTCTCACTTTCTGTCTCTCTGTCTCTCTCTGTTTTTCTGGCCAGTGCTCCCGTTCTATAGCAAAAACCTCTCAAAAGAAAAAAAAAAAAAAGAGGGAGAGGGAGAGAGAGAGAGAGGAAGAAGGGACGCCTCGTTGCTCCCTCACTGTCTCTGGCAAGGGAACATGCCCTCTGGCCATTGAAAAATACTGAACCAGGCTAATGTACTGCTATAAAGGAGAAGTGGGCGGGAGGGTGTGAGTGAGGGGAGAACAGTGTATAACATGGTTCTGTGTGTGTCAGTGTACAAGGGCACTTCAACAAGTTTGTAAGAACATTGAGTGTAAGTAAGAGTGCATTTTGGTGCAAAAGATTTTGAAATCCATGCATAGTTTTTTTCATAATCCCTATTTCCCATGACATTTTGAAGACCCCCCACAGGGGTTAAGGAGTCTAAGGAGTCATGTCAATAACCACAGCTAGGAGGCAGTGTGTGGAGGAGTGTGAATACGGAGGAACATAAGGACAGTACAACGGATGACCAGGAGTGTCGCCCCAGTGGGGAAGACCTGTGTGGGGACCGGCGAGGAGGCCACGGTAACAGGCCAGTGGGACCTCAGAGGGCTCAGTTATTGACGTCATGGAGCGTTCAGGGGAGAGAGAAGGCCACTGTGAAGGAAACAAGGGCACTGCTTACCTGCCCATACCTTCTCCCGAGCCGAGAAATCGAGCTCATTTATGTTGTAAAACTGACAGGGCTTCACGGAGACCTGATTTTAATGACCAAACTCTGACACATGGGTGACAAAAAGGACTGAGGTTTTGACATTTGGGTGACTAAGACAGTGAGGAAAAAAAGAGAAATTTTCAGTAAGAGAAAGGGAAGTTTAACCAAATGATCTGTCTTTGTTGTAAGGGATTTAGAAATTTCTGAAACTAGGGGGCCAGCAGTTAGCGTAATGGCTATGTCGCTGGACTCCCACGTAGTTGACCGCGGTTTGTGTCCTGGACCCGGGGGCTTAAACTCACGCCGGGCATGTGTGCGTGCGTGCTCAAGATCCTGAGAAGAGAATGGAGGAGAAGGGATTGCGGCGTGGCCATCCCCCCTGAGGGTGATTTCTCCCTTTCTGTCTCTCTGTCTCTCTCTGTCTGTCTGGTGAGCACAAGCGCCCTATAGTGAAAACCTCTCAAAAAAAAAAATTTCTGAAACTAAGTTGGGGTGTCCTCTAAGATACTGAGCCTCCCTGGAGTCACTAGCTTCTCCTGACAGCAGCGTGGGCCAGGTGAAAGGTGACAGAGGTGGGTTCTGTGCTGGAAGCCCTGTCCTCCCTCGTGGGGTGCACCTGCAGGATGGCCCCCACCTCCCCTGCAGTCGCCTTTCCACATCACTGCTCGAGCTGCAGCCCACCTGCCCTGTCCTACTGCTGCTTCCTACTTTTAAAACATCCTAGTTCAGGGACAGCAGGTGGCATGATGGCTAAGGCACTGAACTCCCACATGGCCAACCACAGTTCAAGTCCCAGACCCAGCAGCTTGAAAATCACACTGCACGCATGTACATATGTACCCAAAATCCCAAGAGAAGAGTGGAGGAGAAGGATCTGTGGCATGGTCATCCCTTCTTGGGGGGTAGTTTCTCAGTTTCTTTCTCTCTGTCTCTAGCGAGCGCATGCGCCCTATAGCAAAAATCTCTCTCAAAAAAAAAAAGAAAACCAAAAAAATAACAAAAACCCCACTTCCCAGTTCACAGGTCCGTGATAACACAACACTGTAACAATTGACCTACATGGAAGGCCCCAGATTTGTGTTCATGTCTGAGGTCCGAAGTCATCCGGACGAGCAGATGCCCTAGTGTCTGATCCTGGCCGACTGAGGAGGGGGTGGACTGAGACATGAGAACTCTGTTGGAGATAGTTCTTTCTTGCTCACTTAAAAAAAAAAAAAATAGGCCAGAGCCATGGTTTGGTGGTGAAGGCAGCTCACAGTGCAGTTTGAGCCCTGGACCCAACAGCCTGAGAAGCACACTGAGCATGTGCGCTCGCACGCCCGGGATCCCGAAAGGAGGGAGGGGTGGAGGAAGGATTGTGGCGTGACCATTTCCCACGTGGCTGGTGCTTCCTCTCCGCCCTACCCCTCTGTCTGTCTCTCTCTGGCGAGCACATGTGCCCTTTCGCCCAATAAAGAAATAAATAAATATTAAAATTCCTAGCTCACAGGCCCCCAAACATTCTTGGCTTACAGCTCTGTCTTAGTTTTTCAAGGCAACTCCAGGGCAGAAGAAATACAGAGGCGTTCCACTCAGTGAGGGGCTGCTCAAACAACTTAAGGACTCTTCATTACGACTTAGTACCATTTAAAAACATGCTACAGACACATTGATAGAAAGTAACATCTACCTTCTTCTTGCATGGCCGCTGGTACTCTCTGAGGGGAGGTGCACATCTGGCCACACGACTCCCCAAACCTGGAGTCATTCTGGATACCGCCCTCCTCACCTGCTGTTCCGGGCTGATTTTCAGGTGACACTTGCTTTTTTTTTTTTTTTTGAGAGGTTTTTCGCTATAGGGTGCGTGCGCTCGCCAGGCAGACAGAGAGAGAGAGACAGAAAGCAAGAAATCACCCCCCAGGGGGGATGGCCACGCCACAATCCCTTCTCCTCCATTCTCCTCTCGGGATCTTGGGCACGCACGCACATGCGCCCGGCGTGAGTTTAAGCCACCAGGTCCGGGACGCGAACTACGGTCGACTACGTGGGAGCCCAGCGACATAGCCATTACGCTAACTGCTGGTTCCCGACACTTGCTTTTTTATCCCAGCAACCACAGAACCGGGTTTCACAAAGACACAGTGCTGAAGAGAACGGCCTGATGAGACCGCACAACCGCAAGCTAGTCGCACTCATGGCATCCGACGATGTCATCGCCTTTCCCTTGAAAATCGGAACTGTCCCGGCCCCTCTGTGACTTCACTGCCGTGCCCTGGAGCGCCTCACGCACAGTTAGGGCCCCATGGCCCAGGCCTGTTCTGTACCATGTCTGTTTCTTCTCCTCAATCTTAAGGCATTTCTTGACCACCTCTATGTTTAAGAAGGTGGCTTTGAATCTGGCCATGGCCTCCAGTCTCCTCTTTCTCTCTTTAAACTTGAGTGAGTCTGGTGACTCTCCAGCCCCTTCTGGGCTCCCACTCCTCAGCTAGTCACTTCATAGTCACAGCTCTGGCTCCAAGGATAGGCCAAAGGGTTGTTTGCAATTCCCATCCCACCTTGTTTCTTTTGTTGAAAATCCTGGCACGGGTTCAGATCATTGCCTGGCTGTTTACCGTCAGACTGCCGCAGGCTCACGGAGGTGCCAGGCCATGGGAGAGGACGTCCCATGCTACCCTGGGGTGAGCGCCGTGGTTACCCCGTGCATCTGTGTGCAGACAAAACACCCCTATAGGAGTCGCTTGTCCAGTGATCGGGAAGAAGCCACCCTGGTGCCGGTGACTGGTGTAAATAAGTGATGTCCTGTGTTTGCTCTTTTATTTCTACAGCTACACATTATGTGTATATATTGCCAGAGGGCACGTGTGCTCATTGAGAGAGACGGAGAGGAGAAAGCACCCCTTCAGGGCAGCATGGTCACATAGCAATTCCTTCTCCTCCATCCTGCCAGGATTTTGGGTGCGTGCACACAGCCCCAGCGTGTATTTCTGGCCTCTGGAACCTGGATTCAAACCTTGGTCAGCCATGCATGATCCAGCTCCCGTAACCTAGGCTTCAGAGTGGGCCCCTCTAGCTGTATGTTTATCATTTTCATGAGAGTGGGAGAAGAGAGAAAGACGTGCACCTTCAGCAGGGCCTCATGCTGACTCCTCCCTGTCCCCCCCACCGTCAGCTAGGACCATGGCTCCTAGCCCTGCCATGTGCGGGTCACCAGGACACTGAGCTTGCAGTCCTCCACGGGCATCCAGCATCGTCGGAGCAGTGCATTACCACTGAGCTGCCCTACACCTGTATTGTACAAAAGCAAAATGGGGACTGAGTGATGGGTCAGTGGTCAAATGCAACGCTCTGAGAGTAGACCCACATGGGAAGGCTGCCAGTTTGTGTCCCAAGACCTCTCTGAGTATGGGCATGTGTGCCCATGATCCAGGCTGGTCAAAGCTGCAGGTGGATCACTGCATCAACACCCCGTCTAGGGTGCTCTCTCTGTCTGTCTGTATTTGTCCCTCTCACTCATAGATCAAATAAATAAGACTTTAAAAAGAAGTAAAAGGGACTGGCAGGTGGTGTGCTGGTTAGGAGCGTTGGATTCCCACATGGCAGGCCGCGCGGTTCAAGTCCTGGACCTGTGGCTTGCTTTCTCCCTTTCCCTTTCTCTCTGTCTCTCTCTGATCAAAATAAAAAAATAATAACAAATAGAATTAAATAAATAAATAATTCTTTAAAAACTAAAGAAGTAAAACATTGCTCATTGTAGATACTTGGATAATGAAGAAGAAAACTAAGATCTGACCCATTGTAGAAATACAAAAATGTTAACATTTTTATTTCAATTTAATTTGACTTTAAAAGTCATGCCCAAACTCCATTATGTAATCATAATATATATAAGCCTTTTTGTCTTGCTTTGTAACAAAAAATTACATTATAAACATTTTAGAATCTTGGGACCAGCAGTTGGTGTAATGACTATGTCCCTGGACTCCCAACGTAGTTGACTGCAGTTCGAGTCCCAGACCTGTTGGCTTAAACTCAGACCAGGCGCGTGTGCGTGCGTGCCCAACATCCCGAGAGGAGAATGGAGGAGAAGGGATTGCAGTATGGCCATCCCCCCTGGGGGTGATTTCTTACTTTCTGTCTCTCTGTCTCTGTCTTTCTGGTGAGCGCACGTGGCCTATAGCAAAAACCTCTCAAAAAATGTTTTTTTCAAATCTAATTACATGGTTCTTTCAGCGATTTTTAAAAAATGAATCATCACTTTTAAGGTGATACTTGCACGTAATTTAAAAATCAAAAGAACTAAAATTCTGTTACATGAAATAGCAGACTCCTGCCCCATCTTCTTAATGCCGCCCAGATTTACTCATTAGATTCAACCCCTGTCTCATTCTCCATTTCAGGGCTCTCCTGACAGTCATTGAGCGGCTCCGTGTGGTCTGTGCACCTGCTGCCCATCCTGCTTTCACTGAGTTATTGAGCTACTGACTGAAAGAGCTGGGGCTGGCGGGTGGCATGGTGGTTGAGGCCCTGGACTCCCACATGGCCAACTGCAGTTTGAATCCCAGACCTGGTGGCTTGCTTTCTCACTTTCCCTTTCTCTCTCTGGTCAAATTAAAAAATAATAATTACAAGTAAATAAATAATTCTTAAAAAAATAGGGTAAGTGCTGGTTCTACAGGATTACTAGTTGCTGTTCACTATGCAAATATACAGCATGTGTAAACTCAGGGCCACTTTATCAGTTGTACTTTGCCTTGCCATTTTTATAGGCCTAGTTTAATGCACATTTCATTTATCATAAATGACTGTGGGTGTATTGTTAGGGATAGTGACTTTATTATTAAACATTAATAGGTCTCTGTTTAGTTTTCGTAATAATTAATTATTTTATTTTATTTATTCATTCATTTATTTTTTAATGTGACCAGAGAGAGACAGAGGGTGAGAGTGAGAGAGAGAGGAA
>NW_006159504.1:3658137-3658389 GCF_000334495.1 Tupaia belangeri chinensis | reverse complement strand
GTTTTTAAAGCTAATTTGTAGAATTAATTAGTAAAAAAGCCATGAAAGTTTAGTGAAATTGTGTCGTATTTTAAATCATGATTATTAAGGAGGATCAGGTAATAGTCTAATAGGTAATATCCTTAATTATAAAGACTGTTCAGTGATGGGACCAGCAGGCGATATGGTGGTTAAAGTGCTGGACACGCCGACGTGGCCTACCACGGTTCAAGTCCTAGACCTGGTGGCTTGCTTTCTCACTTTCTCTCTCTC
>NW_006159504.1:3654460-3658083 GCF_000334495.1 Tupaia belangeri chinensis | reverse complement strand
GTAAATGAATGAATAAATAAAATTAAACAAATAATTAAAAAAAAAGACTGTTCAGTGTCAAAAGACATAATATGGAGATACGTGCAACTTATCTCAGTAGAAATATTGTAATCCTTTTGAAAATTGAAAATCCATTTTTTGAACTACTGATTCAAAAGTGTGGGAATTGGTGCCTATTCTGGCACTATGTTAAAATAGATCATTTGGGTTAAAAAAAGAAAAATAAAGATCATTCTTACTGTTTCTTCTATCTTTATCTTTGTATTTCTTAAAAATTTACCAGAGGAGGACCAGCAGTTGGCATAATGGCCATGTTGCTGGACTCCCATGTTGTCAACCACAGTTTGAGTCCCGGACCTGGCGGCTTAAACTCACGCCAGGCGTGTGTGTGTGTGCGTGCCCAAGATTCCAAGAGGAGAATGGAGGAGAAGGGATTGAGGCATGACCATCCCCCCTGGGGGTGATTTTTCGCTTTCTGTTTCTCTGTCTCTCTCTGTCTGTCTGGCGAGCGTACGCGCCCTATAGCAAAAACCTCTCCAAAAAAAAAAAAAATTACCAGAGGGTGTAGGTACTCCCTGGAGGGAGACAGAGAGAGAGAGAGGGAGAAAGTGAGAAATCACCCCCAGGGGGGATGGCCATACCACAATTCCTTCTCCTCCATTCTCCTCTCAGGATCTTGGACACGCACGCACACACACGCATCTGGCGTGAGTTTAAACCATCGGGTCCGGGACTCAAACCGCTGTTGTCCAGCCACATAGCCATTACGCTAACTGCTGGTCCCTCCCCCTTTTTTGGATGCTGGGCACTCATGTATATAGGCCCAATGTGTCTCTCAAGGTGCTAGATCTGGGACTTGAACTGAGAGGATGGCCATATGGGATGCAGCCACCTTAACCACCATAACACAGCCGGCCTATCTTTATCTCTTGAAGCTAATTTATAAGTATAAAGTCAGAGTGATGATTTTCTCATAAAATTTTTCTGGATCTCTTTCAACAGAGAGCAGGTCTGAGTGCGTTTACAGAGCGCAGGCCTGAGTGTGTATCTTTGTGTGTCTGTCTGTGAGTGTGTTTGTGGCAGAGGGGCAAATATCTATTTAGAGAAGATTTCTGGCTATGCTCCTTAAATTTTAGAATATGATATTAAACGTGTCTCACTGATGACGACAACAAGCTTATTGTTCTGCTTCAGTGTGTAACAGAAAATACCAATACTTGAGGTTATTACAAGCAATTAAGCATCAGATTTCCTGCCATGCAGCTTTCACCAGGGAACATTCGGCAACGTGTTGAAATGTCTTTGGTTGTCACAACTGGGGTTGGGGTGGGGTGGAGGGGTATTACTGACATCTAGGAGGGAGAGGTCAAGGATGCTACTAAATAGCCATGATGCTGGGGATGGCCCCCAATGACAAATCATTCTCTGGCTTGAAACGTCAGTGCCTTGAGGCTGAGAGACTCTTGGTAGAGGAGCAGGTCTGTTGGCGTCTGCAGACATGTCTTCATTTTCTCATTGGCCTCCAGGTAACTTAGACCTCTGAGACTCCGCATCTCACTGTCGTGCAGAAATGCATGGCATGCTGCATTATGGTGCTGTTCCTACCGTGTAACCTTCGGCTTCTCGTTGGGCTTCTTCTTCAGCTTAGTTTCACTTTTTCCTGATGTCACCATAGTTTTTATTGCGCTACATGAAAAATCGCTGACTGAACTCTGAAAGGGAGACATAGAAACATACTTAGATGTAGCCACCAGTCGCTTGGTGACGGAGGTGCTTTCTGAGAGACGTGTCGTCAGGCGATGTCGCTGCTGTGTAACCTCACAGAGTGTGCGTACACAAGCCTTGGTGGTGTCGCCTCGTGCACTCCTAGCAGCATGGTGTAGTCCATGGCCTCGCTGTGCTGTGTGTGGCCGATTGTTGACTGAAACTTCATTACACACTGCAGGACCGTATTTCTGAGTATAGGTTGCTGGGTTGTTGAAAATCTGAGTCCGAAGTGGACGTTTAATGCTGCTTCTTGGTCTGTTGTATGCATGTAAGTCGCACTCTGCATTTCATGTCCTTTTCTGGTCCCCTAAGTGGCCTTTTTCCCTACCATGCATTAGTTTCCATGAGCTCATCTTGTTTCCCTTTTATTGTTAAGAGAAGCAAAACCAAAAAACCCCACTGGGTTCAGCAATTCACTGCTGCCTTCCTCTGTGTGAGGTGGCTCAACTCAGAGTTATGCAAATGGGGATGAACACATGGTGGGGACCAACCCAGGGGCCGCTCGCCACAGCTGCTCTGTCCTTAGGCAGCTGCACCCAGGTCCTGCCCTGGCCATTCCTGTCCTGCTCCCTCTCCCGCCACACCAGCTCCTTCTCCGCACTTGGCTCGTTCCAGTGCTGGGACCTGGCGTGGCCTGTTTCTTCCTTACACCCTGGTCACTTCTGAGACTCCAGCTGAGCACTCTCCATTCCTCCGGAGCCCACGGAGGTTAGTCCTCGGGACACCGAGAACTCGTCCTTGTGTCTAGTACAATTCTTCATGATTACATTTCATCTTTTAAATTCTTAATGTAGGACAAAACTAAAAAATGCTTGGAATCCCATAACTGCAGATGAGCACTGTGGTATTTTTGCATTTTTCTCCCTAGACTTTTTTCTAATCATTCATGCCCCTTCCCCTCACAAATATGATATGATGTTATTTGCACCATTTTTACCTTTTTCTCATTTAAATGTATGTTGAACATCTTTTATGCCATTAAGTATGTATGTAAAATAGTTTAATAACAATTTGGTTTTTTTGGTTTTGTATTGTTATGTGATGTTCTAGATCAGTTTTCTGAATTACCTGAAGGCCAGTTTGATGGTTCAACCAGTATTCCAATTTACCAAAAGACTTCCTCCTTTTAACTACTTGAATAATGTTTCTATTTTAAAAAACAACTTTATATTTTTATTAAAAAATTTATTCATGATAGAGCATGTATTTACTCATGAGAGAGAAAGAGATAAAGGGGAGGGGGACCCCCTAATGGGGCCTGACCACATGGGAGTTCTTCAGTTGGCACATCAACATTGATATTTCTGCAGTTTAAAAAATAAAATTCTAATTTAGGTTTAAATTTAAATTTAGAAGGATCAGAAAGAAATTGGAACTTAGTTTAAAATCGTAAAAATGTGGGAACCAGCAGTTAGCGTAATGGCTATGTCACTGGACTCCCACGTAGTCGACCGTGGTTCGCGTCCCGGACCCGGTGGCTTAAAACTCACGCCGGGCGCGTGTGCGTGTGTGCCCAAGATCCCGAGAGGAGAATGGAGGAGAAGGGGTGATTTCTCGCTTTCTGTCTCTCTGTCTCTCTCTGTCTGTCTGGCGACCGCACGTGCCCTATAGTGAAAACCTCTCCAAAAAAAAAAATCGTAAAAATGTAAGGATGGGTAAAGTAAAAAGCAAATTAGAAAGCTACAGAAATAACCATATTCCATATTACATTTTGCTGTTACTTAATAGTAACTAAGATTAATATAGTCCTAAGAAGACTCAACAATTCTTGCCTTTTTAAGACGAAATTTTAAAATTTCTGACAAGGCTTCATGGAAATTTGTTTAAAGTTTTTTTGCTATTGAGCTCATGATTTC
>NW_006159504.1:3652690-3654437 GCF_000334495.1 Tupaia belangeri chinensis | reverse complement strand
AGGTGTCACCTCCCAGAGGGTGACCACGTCACAATCCTTTCTCCTTCATTCTCTCTCCATTTTAGGCACATATGCACATGCTCCCAGCAGGTTTTTGAAGCTGCCAAGTCCAGGACTTGAACCGCACAGTTTGCCACGTGACATCCAGCTGCCCTGACCACCATGCCACCTGGCTGGCCCTGGAAAGCTTTCAAAGCTTTAAAGCAACTGTATTTGATGAGAATTATACTCTTAAGCTATTAAAATAACTTCAACTAACACAAACTATTATAGACTTAAACTTTCAAAACTATCCCAATCTAATATAAATTATATAAACCTCACAAATAAAGATACACATTTCAATGAATTAATCATCTTGTAAATGGAAAACCTTCAGAGAACTGGCTTTTGATGAAAGGAATTTCTAATCTCTAAAGAGCTAATCTGCATTTTTAAAAACCAGTGACCTATTATTTCTATAATAAGCATATTTCTGGATGGTATTTCAAACCATCTCAGATACAATATCCTTTTATGCAGAGTTTCATGAGCCCCAGTTCTTTTCTTAGAAAGGACTTTTTCCTGGAAGAGGTGATGTCGGGTTAAGAAGTGCTCGCATTTTACTCTGTTGTGTCATGTATGCCTCATGCCAAGCCCGGTGATTTCGTGTTACAGTGAGGAAATGAAAGTCTAGAGAATAGAGTGGTTTACCCATAATTCTAGGACTGCCGACGCTGGATCCAGTAGCCAGGCTTCCTAATTCCTACTTCAGCTACTGGCTCTGTCCTCCACTCGCCGGAACCAGGCCGGAACCAGGCTACTCCTCGAGTTTAGCTTCTCTGCTCTAGGTGCAGACTTGCAGGTATTTACCCTCATCTTCCTCGTCCATTATGCAGTCCTTTTCTGATCCGCTCCAGTAAACGCAGTGATTAAAACCGTACTGGTGTTGTGCTGAGGTTCCGATGGTCACAGCCGACATGCTCTTTTCATGCATCGTTATTTTGGAGTATGTGGATGGTAGGGAGGCTTTACACGTTCTGCCAAATATACACATCATGGCTGCTCCAGGGACCTGGGTCTTCCTGTGGCTCTGCTGAAGTCTTCCTGCGAATAGTCACGACGTGACTTCAAACCAGGTAAAGACATCAGCACACGCGAGTCTTGCAGCTTGTCAGGTTCGGATCCGTGAAGGTGTGAAGGCGTTAAAGGAGTGGATAAAGAGGAATCCTGCTGTGCTATCCTGTATTTTTCTTTGTGGGGGGCATTTTTTAATTGCCAGAGGGCATATTTACTCACCTAAGAAGACTCAGCAGCCCTTAGCTTCTAAAAACAGAATTTAAGAGTTTCTTGAAAGACTTCGTGTAAATCTTCAAAAGCTTTCAAAGCAATTATATTGGATAAGAATTATAGCTTAAGCTGTTAACTGACTTCAACTAATATAAGCTATTAAAAACTTAACCTGTTAGAATGATCCTATCTAATATGAAATTATATAAACTTCACAAATAGTTGTGCGAGAGACACAGAGAAAGAGAAAGCCCCCCCAGGAGGCGTGGTCATGCCACAGTCCCTTCACCACCTGTCCAACCTGTCAAGATTTGGGGCATGCATGCACATGCGCACAGTGTGTTTTTCAAGCCTCCAGGACTAGGATTTGTATATGGTTGGCCGTGTGGGATCCAGCTCCTTTATCCACTAGGCTATGGGGCTGACCCTAAAATGAACTTTATCTATAAAGTGTACACGTACGTATAATAACACTCTT